>NW_010200337.1:0-9654 GCF_000695765.1 Mesitornis unicolor | reverse complement strand
CCTCCTGTCAGGAATTAGTACCACTGTGCCTGACTCTATCCATTCCAAAAATAGCTATTGATACAGATCATATCTATTTATATCTACTAGGGTCAACATTAAGCAGGCAGTTTCCCAGAAGGAATGATGACTTTTTACAGCTTCTACATCACTGAAGTTAAAAAGGTTCAAAATGCAAAGGTAGGTTGAACAGTTTGGAATGTTCTCCATTCTTGCCTTTCCCCTGAAGAAGATGCAGAAAGTTGCATGTCATGTTAGATTTTAAAGCATTATAGAATCTGCCAGAATTTGCCCCCCCCCCTTTTTTTTTCAGCTTTGAAAACAGAATTATTTTCCAAGTCATGTTGTATTCCTAGTGTTCAGCAACAGGTTAGCTTCATGGTCCAGGAATGCAATAAGCAACGCTTATCATTCTGTTGTAGTAACTTCCTTCCCTAGATGTAAGCCTTCTATACGCTTTGACATTTTGGTTCCTGAAACAATATAATGTTGTAATAATGCTGAGGAAACCTGAACAGAATTGAGTAACTCAGAAAGCAATTTGTGCTCCAGAGTAGCTCACAATTTAGATGTCAGAGCAAAAAAAAAGTAATGAAACATACTCATGGAATGGTTAGAAAACAAGCGTCATGTTCCAAGGGGGATATCTGAAACACTGCTGAGCAGAAAATTGACATTGTATGCATTGATATGCATCTGCTGACAGGTAGCTGAAGTGGCAATACATTCTTTTTTCACATGTTCATGACCCTGTATTTATCATTTGAAGTATGAAGACTCATTTATATCTAGAGATCTGGACTTTAGGTCCAGTAGTATTGTCCCCACAATGCTAAGTGGAGAAGTTGAAGAGAGAAGAGGATGAAGTATACTTATGAATGTATTGAAACACTTTGTTTAATCTCTTTTTTTTTTTAGATTGTATGTTCCGTTAACCTCTTGTGCAGAACACTAGTTTTGAAACAAGAGGAGTCAAAGCATTTCATGTCAATAGTTTAATATTGTTAACATTTCATCCAAAAGAGTTCAGTGCAATGCTCTTTATTTTGCTGTATGCATTGAATTTTGACAGAATTTTTTACTCTGATGAAATGTGACTCACAGTGACTCCATGTTGGAGTGTCATGAAAAAGCAGCACATCAGCTTTTTAGGTATCTGCAAAAGAGTCGGTTCCAGGGCTGATGGAACAAGAGAACAAGTGAGGAAATCAGTTCTTATGACTGCCCACTCCAGAAGAACATGGAAGTCAGTGGCAGCAGAAGCCTCCACAGGGTCCTAGCAGCCTTAGCCAAATGTGAGAGACTGGGTAGGGTAGGTGCTTCATGTCTTGCAGAGCAGTGCCATATGAACAAGCTCTCTGAGATAAGGGGAACAGGAAAAGGGATCAATGAGACTCTCATCTTCCTGGGCTTAAGTGACTCTTCCCTCCCTTCAAAAGTTTCAGGAGCAAATTTCAATGCCCAGGGACAAGTTAGAAGGAAAAGGAACTTGACCTGGGGCTTTTGGCACTTATGAATTGCAGACAGTGACAATCCTTAAACAAACAATGCCAAAGGAAATAAGTATTTCTAAATCTCACAGTGTGGGGAACTAAACCCAGTTAGCACAGCTGCAGTTAAGGAGTGGTGAACAGGACTGTGTTAAAAACTAAAGAGCAATAGCATCATTTGTACTTGCGGTTTTTTCTTGTTTTGTGCTCATGCATGCAGCACTCTGACTAACGAAAGGTAAGCAGGAGTTGCACTCTGTGTTGTACTTAACAGGAAACGAAGTTGTATGCGTGCGTGAAAACTGAGACGGAAAGCATTCAGTCAGGAATTTCTGGAAATTTTATGGTGCTCTTTAAATGCTGAGTAGAGCTAGTTGCTGCAGTCAGGAAGGAAGATCATAAGAACTGTGGGGGAAAAACGTTGCAATTCCTGCAGGTGAATGAAGATAACCAGGAAAGCATAGCTGTTTTTGTTAATCTCAACTAAATGAAGCACTGTGTCCCACAGTATGCTACAAAGTCACACTTTTATATCATACAGTAGAAATTAAGACTGATTCAGACACTGCAGTTCAGGTTAAAATTTTCAACACTGTAATCAAGGCTGTAAGACTTTAAGGCTGTAATTACAAAAATCATAGTCAGTAACACTCATAAATAGCTAATACTAGCAGACTCCAAGGTAATGGTGCAAGGACTGCAGAAAACAATGAATGTGGTGACAGTAAGTTTTTGTGAGGAAAGGCAGATACACTTACACCCTGCAGAGTAGGATCTTCAATAAGGATCCATAAAATCATTTAATGAAAATTTGACCTTAAACAAGGATCCTCAAAATGCATTATTTACGCTGCTTCAAGCAAGGTTAATGCTTAGTAAAATGAGCTAATGGCACTACTCAGAGATAAGCCTAAGTATGCCTAGGGGGCTTTAAGCATCCCTTTCACATCTTTGAAAGTTACCTTTATTGTACTTTTTCATTAGTGAGTAGGCTTCTGCTATCCCACACCTTCCACACCAGGTCCTGTAAGTAGAAGAACTGCTCAGTTGATAGTAAACCAGGTAGCTGTAAAGTTGAGCTAGGTAGTGATCATGTACTCATGGACACTGCTGTGACTTTAGTGGATAAGGTATTTCGGTATGTTGCTTCTTGTCCTTCTGGCACACTATCTCTGCCCTACTTGATTTCTTGTGTGTGTTGGGCAGTGGTAAGGCAAACTGTTTTGTTTAGAGTAGCAAAATGGGAAGAGTTCACACTCACAGAGAAAATTGAAATTGCCCCGTGTATTTCCAGACATGTTCAAAGGAAATTAAGTCAATGCAGCTTTATTGCTTTTGAAGTCTAACCATACTGTTTGTGTCTGTGACCTCAGTGAAGAGTAAGCAAACAGATGAAAGCTCATAGCAACTTCTATTAAAAAAAATTGTATAACAAGTGAAAAATAAATACAGCAAACTGAAACATTCCTACCAGATCTGCCTGAGAATTTTTGAAAGGTAATTTCCACTGGTGTTCACCTGTGATGTTCACAAACTTACTGTTTCTGAGAGATAACAGCAATATGTGGTTCTGATGTGATTAAGCATCCTCTATTTCTGAGCTCATTCAGTTGATTGTTTAATATCCTTCAAGCCTGGGTTGACAAATAGCAGAATTCCCATGACTGAAAACTCCCAAACAATTACAGTGCAGGAAATAGAGATGTTGGATATTGCACTTGCATGCTGTGAATATGTCAGAGGTCCTCTCTCTGATACGGAAATGTACAATCTGCTTGTTTCTGCAATGCTAATTTTGTGTCTAAGTTCCATTCACAATCAGTGGAAATAGCAGTGCAACACTCCTATTTCTTCTATTAAACCTGTATTGAGAGATTCATAGTCTGTTACGACTGGTAAGCAATCGAGAGCACAGTTGAAAAATAGACTGTTTCCCCCTATTGTATCAGGTCTGCCAGCTTGCTCCGTTTGAGCATGGGTCATGTATTACAGGATGATTTTCAATAACACCCAACTGCTAGAGTAGTATAAAACCCAGCTACTAGAGTAATGTGTATAAGAATCTCGGATTTGTCAGGGGTAGGGCAAAGTTGCTTGTTTAAATGCAAAAAGCTTGGAATTGTCATGTAAGTTCAAAATCTGGGAAGAAACCCAACATCAATTTATTACTAATATGAAATTGTAGAAATTATGATATAAGAATATTCACCTCTTTGGGAGAGCTTGACTCGTGATCACAGAATCATGATTCAGGAGGATCACCAATATCCCCATAATCTCATGAGATTGATTTTCTTCCATATATCCAGCCAACTCTTATTTATGATGCATATGGCATAGGTTCACACAAATAAAATCCCAGATATTGTAACACATAGAAATAAAACTCCATATATGTCCATCGCTGCATCTGTCCTTCAGGTATGTGAAGTCATTCAAAAACAGATGAGAGGAAGAAATACACCCTACAAATCTTGCCTTGATTTGTTCTTGCAGGGTAACTAGTCATATGTTACTTTCTTTACAGTTATCTGCAGAGGAATCAGTTACAAAGGAGAGAACCCTTTGCTTCAGGGCCGTCGAAGCACTGAGTAGAGCCAGTCTGCCTCAAGGAGCTTATGCAAACACCAGTAAACTTAGCTTACATAATAGTCAAAAGAACTGAGTGATGTAGTCAAGTAAGGACAGGAGTCCAGGCACTCCAGTTCAGTGCCAGTTACAATAGATGCCATATCTTATACTGTGTCTTTCTCCATGTACAGAAAGACTCGGGAATTAAATATGCTTTCTGACTTCATCAGAATTAACTGCTTGTTAAAAACATGTTAGAGACTGTTTTGTTAGCCTTCACTTAAGACTTTTGGGTGACAAGCCTTTTAAATACACTGAGGACCAAGTAAACCATAGGCCCCTTGTTAATGGGGAGACACTAATTACAAAACATTGCATTCATAACTCAGAAATTATTTGTCTAGAACCTGTATTTTCATTAATTACTTCCATTGAAATAAGTACTTTCCTTTGAAATATTCAGGTATTCTTGGTATTTTGTAAGCTCATTATGGGAAATTGATGACTGGATGGAGGTGACATAATCCTTAAAGAAGATTCTGGTAGATGAGTTTTAGGTTTTGTGGAAGCAAGCTAAGAAGCTGAGTTGTCAAGTAAAATGTCAGCCTTCCAGTTCACAGGCCTGTGTGAATGGTGTTTGTTAATGCCTAATTGCAGTTGTTCCATGTTGCGCATCCCCTTTTTCCTATCTCTGTTCAGGCTGGCTCTAGGTTTTGAGGTTTAAAAAAGTACAGGTGCTTTGCAGAGGAAAATCTATTAACAGAGGAGCGCTATGTGATCCTCCTTGATTTCCAGTACCTACATTCTTTCAAGCTTGGTAATATATTTAGTGATAATGAAATAAGTAGCTCATTGTGTTGGTATGGGCCAGGTGTAATGTAAATAAGCATTGTGCAAACATATTCAGACTACCAAAGGCAATTATTTCAGGTTGATCCTGACCTCCTATAAGCACAGATTGATAATCAAGGGGAAGATCCTTGTTTAAAAGCTTACTACTATTATCTATAGCCCTGGCATCTGGAGATCTTCCCAGAGAGCAAAATGCATGACTGCTTCCAGCGCAGGTTCCCCACCATATTGCTTTGACAGAGCCTATGGCAAATACTAATCAGTTAATTAAACCCTTGAAAACAATTGTGTTTAGAAGCAAGCTTATCAGGCTGAAGATCTAGCAAACCTTCAGAGGAGAGCAACTTCCAAATGATGCACATACAGCGTACCCTTCCTTGACCTAGAGTTCTCCAGTAGTATAGAAAAAGCATCAGAGAAGATCAAAACACTGCCTTTCAGTTAGTGTATTTGTGACCATCTGGAAGACTGCAGAAGAGCTTTCTGGAGGGGAATCACTAGCATGCTGGTACATATGTGTTAGGTAGCTGAAAGCCATACTGTTTAAAAACATGATTGAACTGATAGCAAGTCATTAGAATTAATGTTAGCCCCAAGCAGAGAAGCATGTTGGAATGCTGGCTTCCACTTCTGTTTGGTCTCATCACTAACCCACTCTCTTGTTGTCAGGGCCTGGATGTGTGGAATCTCTGGAGCTCTAATAATAAAGACCTGATGAGCATGTAGAACTGGGTGAAGGTGAATTACTGGAAATCTGAGACCCCTCCCTGCATTTGCAGGGCAAACACCTCTTATAATTGATATGTGTATTTATTTAGTGTTACAAGTCTTCAGTAAAGCCTCAACAGGTCAAACATTTAAGGCACAATGAGTCATTCCCTGGCATTCAATGAGAAGCCTTGATCCCAAAATTTTTGATTGAGGCAAATAAGTGTTTTAAATGTGTATCTCAAGCTGCTTGTTAAAGCCTGTGGTATGAATGGGCTGGAAGGATGGAAGAGAGAATTCACTGGACTTTCAGACTTGAGCATACAGTGCCTGGTCCAACTTCAGGTTTTATTGCAAGGGCTCTCAATTTACCGAAATTGACAGCAACTTGGCAGAAATTTTTCTCAGCATGTACTTTTTTTCTGTAGATTTACCAGGACTAAACTTAAAAATTGGACAAGTGAAATTGTCCGTGAGCCTGTGGTATAAGTTTCCCGCCCAACCCACAGAATGTTATTAGTCAGCTGTTGCCCCAGCCAGGAGGAGTTAGGTCCTTAGTTCAACTTGTGGTAGCTCATGTGTTTAGCTTGGGAGACTCCAAGGTCAATACACAGAGTGCCAGCCAACATGACTACTCTGTCTGAAACAAAAGGTCTAACAGAGTAGCCGCCTACCTCTGAAGAAAATGTGGATGTGTCCAGGGAAAGAAAGACACAATGGACTTACAACTGTCTTTTCCCCATTGTGTCTTTCCTACAACTTTTATCGAGATAACTTGTATACCACCTCAGTGGAGAACCTGTCAGGTGGTTCCTTTAATTCATGATATCTCTTCTACCACAACATTTTAGGCTCCGTATTTCAGTGTAGAATCATAGAAGAGTTTGGGTTGGAAGGGACCTTTAAAAGTCATCTAGTCCAAACCTACCTGCAATGAGCAGGGACATCTTCAATTAGATCAGGTTTCTCAAGGTCCTGTCCAGCCTCACTTTGAATGTTTCTAGGGATGAGGCATCCACCACCTCTCTGGGCAACCTGTTCCAGTGTCTCACCACTCTTGTAAAAAATTTCTTCCTTATATCTAGCCTAAATCTACCTTCTTTTAGTTTAAAACCATTACCCCTTGTCCTATCCAAACAGGCCCTACTAAAAAGTTGGTCCTTATCCTTCTTACTGAAAGGCTGCCGTGAGGTCTCCTTGAAGCCTTCTCTTCTCTAGGCAGAACAACCCCAACTCTCTCACCCTGTCCCCATAGGGGAGGTGCTCAAGCCCTCTGATAATCTTCATGGCCCTCATCTAGAACTGCTCTAATAGGTGTCTTTCCTGTGCTGAGGACTCCAAAGGTGGATGCAGTACTCCAGGTGAGGTCTCACCAGAGCGGAGTAGAGGGGCAGAATAATCTTCTACTTGCTGGTTGTGGTTTTTTTGATGCAGCCCAGGATACAGTTGGCTTTCTGGGCTGCAAGCGCACATTGCCAGCTCATGTCTGGCTTTTCATCTGCCAGTACCCCCAAGTCCTTCTCAGCAGGGCTGCTCTCAATTCCTTCTCCCCCCAGCCTCTATTGATACTGGAGGTTGCCCCTACCCAGGTGCAGGACCTTGCACTTGGCTTTGTTGAACTTCATTATGTTCACATGGGCCCACTTCTTGAGCTTGTCCGGGTCCCTCTGGATGGCTAGCATGTCTCTAAGAAATAAAGTTCACTTTCTGGAATGATCAATATTACTAGAGCAATAGTAGTTCGATACATTTTGCAGGTTGTATTACACAAAAGACTTCTTTACAGGTATTTGCTTATAACAGCTGGCTGTTGTTCAGGAGGTAGCATAATAAGAAATGTAGTTGCTTAATATCTCTGAAATAGTAAGCCTTTTCTGCAATTGTCACACAGAATCACAGAATCACAGAATGTTAGGGACTGGAAGGGACCTCAAAAGCTCATCCAGTCCAATCCCCCTGCCAGAGCAGGAACACCCAGATGAGGTTGCACAGGAAGGCGTCCAGGCGGGTTTTGAATGTCTGCAGAGAAGGAGACTCCACAACCTCTCTGGGCAGCCTGGTCCAGTGCTCTGTCACCCTCACTGAGAAGAAGTTTCTTCTCAAATTTAAGTGGAACCTCCTGTGTTCCAGCTTGTGCCCATTACCTCTTGTCCTATCATTGTTTGTCACCGAGAAGAGCCTGGCTCCATCCTCGTGACACTCACCCTTTAAATATTTATAAACATGAATGAGGTCTCCCCTCAGTCTCCTTTTCTGCAAACTAAAGAGACCCAGCTCCCTCAGCCGCTCCTCATAAGGGAGATGCTCCACTCCCTTGATCATCTTTGTAGCCCTACGCTGGACTCTCTCCAGCAGTTCCCTGTCCTTCTTGAACTGAGGGGCCCAGAACTGGACACAATATTCCAGATGCGGTCTCACCAGGGCAGAGTAGAGGGGGAGGAGAACCTCTCTCGACCTACTCACCACCCCATACATGACATTTTTGTGTGAAAAAGCAGTTCTCTCAACGCTTCAGATATGACTTGCATAATATTTGACAAACATCAAAATGTTCTTGGAAAAAAGGAACTTGGGGCATGAGTTCTTAAGAAGCCCTGCTTTGCCAGCTCTGGCTATCTTTGTGGCTACAACTCAACAGATTTCTGTTGGCTGATACTGTCTTTCTCCTTTTTGTCCCTTAGGACAGTTCCCCCCCCCCCCGCTTTGTGACTCTTCTGCAGTGTTTTGGTCACTGGTATTTGGCTCTTTGCCACATACATGGTGTCTGCAGAGGGGATTAAAACTTTAAGCTTTTGCTGGACGGTTTGATGTAAAACTGCACACACAGTTCTAATGGCCTCCTTTGTGGGTAGCTGAATGGTTACACTGTCATAGGGGTTTTGGTCTCCACATCTAAAAGTCTCCCTGTATTTCATATCCAACGGTGATAGACTTGGCTGCCCAGAGAGGTTGTAGACTCTCCTTCCCTGGAGACATTAAAAACCTGCCTGGACGTGTTCCTGTGTGACCTGGTCTGGTGATCCTGCTCTGGCAGGGGTTGGACTGGATGAGTTTTCGAGGTCCCTTCCAACTCCTAACATTCTGTGATTCTGTGACTTGCAGAGTTTTGTTCACTGTGGACAAAATGAAAAGCTTTTAACACTACACAGAGTTTTGTAAAACCTAGACTATGTCTGTGTCAGCGAGTGACTGCTCTCAGTGCTGCCCACAAAAGTAATTTCACACTCCAGGTGAAGTCCTTTGATATGTGTATGTGCCATATAAATTGAGGCAATCCACCCTTTGGGTTAGGAAATTGAGACTCCATGAAATTTTGCAAAGACTGGAAAGATGATAGTAGTATATCCAGCCAGAGCAATGGAAGGGGCAGAATATCATTACATGTAAGGGATTTTTTTCTCAGCAGGCGTTGTAGTTTAGATCTGCAATAACCAGAAGTGCTTGGGATGATTATGAAGTGGCAGGGAAAAGCTTTCATCAGCATCAGCAAATTCTAAAATCTATTGATGCACGCTACTGAATCCTATAATCAATCCCCCTTGGCATTTGCTGGTGTTTGTGTCTTCATTGATCTCTAACAGGGACCACGTGGATGTTCAGCCAAAAAACTATCCAATTATTTCACCTGTGAGTAAGAAGATAACTGTACACATGTGACTAAGCTGCCTGGGTCCTCTCCTTTCAAATGAGTTAGTGTGGAATTTACAGCTCAGTTTCCAGGTGCTTAGCCTTTATTCTTGTGACTGATGTATTAGAGAGCCTAAAGTAGTGTTAATGTCAATAGTGCCAATGAATAGAAACAGTTCTGTTTTCTCTCTTTGACTTTGGCACCTTCGAGTACTGTGTTCACAGTGTCTTTATGTGAAGACTGGGTTAGGTACATTGGTGAAAAAGCAGATTTCATCTAGAAAAGTAAAGGTGATCACATTGGAAGAAGTTAAGAACTGCCACCAAACATTATGGCCCGGATCCCAAAGCACCAAGATAACTTTACAGTTTATATAAATATAAAGTATATATATATATATATATA
>NW_010200336.1:0-20870 GCF_000695765.1 Mesitornis unicolor | reverse complement strand
TTCCAATCCCTAACGTTCTGTGATTCTGTATTAAAAAAAACCCTGTAACATAGACTTCTTTAAGTAATCTCGTTTCATAAAGGTGAGTGAGATTGGCAAATGGACTGGGAGGAGGAATTCTAATGGAAAGATTTGAGAGAGAGCTAGGAAATTTTAAAAAAGCACTTGGCAGATGGTTTAAGAACCCAAATCTCACAACTGAAAAAAGTCCAGATAGGTTATAAACAACTAATCCTGTTTAGAAGGAAAGTCAATTCTTTGTGGCTTAAATTTATAATAAAGGAGAGAAAGGAAAAATGGATGGTAAAGATCATAAATCAGAAGTGAAGAAATTGGAAAAAAGTGATAGAGGAAGTAAAAAGAGCTAAAGGAAAATCTGTACTCACCAGAGGTGAGGGCAAGAAGGTTTCTGAAAGTATATTGAGGACATAAAGAATCTTCTGCTCCAACAAGAAATAAGTTGCTTGTTAGCAGTGATGTTAAAAGGACTATTCAATACAGATTTCTGTCCTATACTTGGGGCAAAGCCAGATGATTTAGTCACATCTATGATGTTTATGATGATCATGAAGTACCACTCTACCAACAGCTAAGAAGGATATTAAACAACAAAATCTAGAGCTAAAGAGTTTTGTATCAGTAGATTTTGGTGACCGACATTCAAGTATTAGGAAGGAGATGGCCATAAACTCTCCTAATCATTAATGTTGATTTTTAATAATTCTTAGAGCACTAGAGGAAGAAGCATCAAGCTAGAAGCTAGATAATGCCGTGCTAGTATTTAAAGAGAATAAACAAGAAAATCTGTCATCCTGACATTAGTGCCAGGGAAAATATTGGCATGACTGATATGGGACTCCATGAAGTAATAAAGAATGACAATGTAGTTAATTTCATTTGATGTGGCTTATGTTATCTTCTCAAAGTAACTTGATTTTATCAATTTATCTCTTAAAATATAGCATATCAAGATGCCCTCTGTCTTCTGTTATTGAAAAGTTTTGATCAGGTGATAACAAAAGTTATTTGTGGCCTTCTTTTATTGACAAAAATTGCAAGGAAATGTCATTTATTAAACCTTCTTTACTCTGAGCAGGCATTTTGTTATAGTATTGCAGCTAGTTTCCTGGTTACCATTAATTGTCCTACTCCAGAAGTGATCAGTTTACTTTAAGCAAATACAAGAGAAAGAATATTTTGGTTCTGACTGAATTAAAAAAAAATGAACAAACAACTGAATTTATTTTTATTGATAGCTATTACATCCTGTTAGAAAAAGCAATATTTTATCCCCTTGAGTTATTCAATGAGGCTTTTGCTTATAGCTGCTTTTAATATCCTTCATGTACGTATTTTTCACTATTTGCCCTTGTTGACGGGGTCGCAATCATGACAAGAAAAACTTATCTACACAGTTGCAGATAAGCAGGCACTTCTTTATTTGCAGCGCTGGGGAACACAGAGGGTAGCCTCTCAAAGGTGTGTTCCATCATCCGTACAATTTCATAGTCCTTTTATACAATTTTAACAAAGCAAATCATATGATCATGCATATGCATAAGATGATTACATAAGAGGATTAAATATTCCTTTATCTATCACTCTGATTGGTTTCCCATAGAATTTACCCCTATAATTTTGTCAAAGAAAAGTTTTCAGTTCACTCCTCTAAGAGAGGTTTTGGTCCGTCAGTCCATTCCCATGAGAAAGCTTCAGTCCATGTCTATTCTCACGGAAGTTTCGGTCCATTTGCATGGTGATCTCAATACAGTTATTACCCCTCCTTTCCATTCTATTATTTAATGCTCCCTACGGATATGGTTTGTGCTTTTTGCAATCTTTCTTTTAATTCTGTAGCTTGAACAAATACCTATTCTAACTTACATAATTATTAGCCCCCCCGATTACCTTGCCCAGTTAAATTACCTTGATTAGTCAAAGTGCTCTTTTAGCTTTACTGCTGAAACAATTACCCACCCTAACCGGTCAGAATTCCCCAACCGGCCAGAATTTTCTTGTAACTACAACACCCTAACAGTATCTTTTCATCTAAAGTGCAGTGAGAGGTACCTCTAAGCAACACTACATTTATCTCAAATATATATTAAAATTACTTCTTTTAGTGATGAACTTGTTCTCTGTTACAGCACTTCAAAGTCACTGTGGAGTGGCCTACTGATTCAGCTTTCCTTTATGTAAACTTGTGGATTTAGCACAATAGTTTGTAACAGGTTTAATATTTCATGATTTATTATAATTTCCTCAGTGCCACTATAACTATAGTTATCAAGAATCAACTGATTATACAGGTGAATCAAATTTAGGTTTAATTCAAATGTCTGGTGTCTTTCCCCTTGTTTCAATGGGATTACAAAGAGTCTGTAAGTGCTGATTCAGCCTCCTCCTTGCTCTTTTCAGAAGAAAAAAAACTACTTGTAAAAATGTTATAATGGTAAAAAAGCTGTTTCATAAGCAGTCTGGGATCTATCTATGGGAAGTGCTATGTAAAAATACATGTACAATAATTTCTATTATTTTTGCTACTCTGAAAGACTAATGACCACATTGAAGGAGGTTTGAGACCATGCTTTGGACTCGCCTGTTGAATTCTTGGGTAATTCAGACTCTTGCTCTTTTCCATTAAATGTATGTGATATTGTATTCCACCTGTTACAGTTAGAACAAAGAATGACAAAGTGGGGAAACACCCTTCAAAAAGATGTGGAAAAGACTTAAATATTTTTAATATAAATTAAAAGAAGTACTGAAATTTTTGAAAGGAGCTAGTCTTGCTCAGGTTTTTGCTCTTTAAGCCTCTTAAATGAGAAAGAAAAAGAAATAAAATATATGAAAATTTATTTTCTCTGGCTAAGAAAGAGAGCCCAACACCTCAACGAGCAAGATAATATATGAACACGCAGCAAAGATACAGTCCCTGCCCCAAGTTTCTTAGCATTCAAATGTGTTGCTTTTACTAGGTAAATTACAGCCATCTGTAATGTAACCATCTGATTGGATCTCTGATCAACAACTCATTCAGCAATAGATGGAATCTCTAGGTCTATCTAAAGACTCTCTTTTCCCCTTTTCTGCTATCATTTCATAACCAAATCGTATCAGGATATTTTATTTCTGTCTTTCCATCCCCTCCTGCTAACAATATTGAATCTGTTAAGATTGACTATAATATACGCTACTCAAAAAAATTACTATTACACACTTCAAAGTGATCTGTAGCTATTTATGGGTGAAACAAAAAAAACCTATTGGCTATTTTTTGAGCTTTGTATCTTCATGGTTAATTTCTGTATGTAACAGCCTTTCCAATGTATTTTTAAGATTTTATTTACCATAGTAAAAGCAAATTCCTTAGTTGTTCTTTTCTCCCTTTCACTTAGAGAGCTAATACTGTAAGCTTCACACATGAAGTCTAATTATGTTCTCTAGTAACTATCATTCTCATTTGGTGGCTTACAGTGTGATTTCATTTTACAAATAATGTAATTCATTCCAATGTTAGTGTTACAAGCAAGAGAATAATTATTGAAAATCACTTTCCTTTTTTTCCTCATTTAACCCTTCTCTGGTGAATTTGTTTAGAACTTAATTAAGGAACTTTTCAGCAAGTTGAAAATCAATCTTTAAAGCCAGTTGAACACAGACACTGAAACACTCATATTACTTCATGGACTTAGATTCAGAAGAGGCTCTCTAAATATGACAGGAGACATATACCTAATGCTGAGTGACGAAAGCAGAGCTGCACAGCACATTTTTACTTGGGGCTGCAATGCATTACAGAATGATGAATATTTTGGAGAATGCATCGCGAATAATATTCTGGGGGAAAAAAAAGCCTAAATGTAAGTGGAAAAAATTGTTTAACTCATACTAACCTGCCATTTTCTAACTTAATGCATGGATTTTTATTATTATTTTCTCAAAACTGCCTTCTAATTACACCAATGTGTTTACATTACTGTAAATAAGAAGAGAATTTTCTTCTCAGTACTTTCATTACTTTCAGCAATGGTTATTTGCCCCAGCATTTGAAGTATGGTTACACTGAGAACTCCTGTTAGATCTCTATAAGGGGATGAGCATGGCCCCTGGCAGAATGCTCAAAAGAAGAAGTAATTCTGTCCCCCAGCACTGTGTTCCTATGGTCCTCAAACTGGGAGAGAGTGAATGAGAGAGCAATATAGAAAAAATGGTTCCTGAAGCCAGAGACTACCTGAAGAAGGAGGAGTGGGAAATCTGGCAGGGAAATGCAGATTATGAAAACTTTGTCTGTATTCTTGTCAATGATTTATAAAAAAGCCCTATTGTCTCCCTCAACTTTCTTTCTATCACATGTGCCAAAAGCACACTAATTCAAAGTACTCTTTTATGCAACCTGTAGACATTAATATTATCTGTAGCAATGAAAATGTACCAATAGCAGCAATTTCCTCTGTCTGTCAAAAGTCTATGTGTGAGACAGCGACCCTTAATACCCTCTGTATGCAATGAAAATAAAGATGTACTTTTACATCTCACTTTATCGCACTTGTTTTAGACAGCTACTTTAAGAAGAGGTGATTAGGTCTCTAGAAGTGCTTATTTCTTTCCAGTGCTTGTAAAGAAAATCTAAGCAACTACTTTAGATATCTAAATTTGATCAGATGAATAGCAATCCAGAGAAAGGTTCACCTGCACAGGGAGAAATAGCAATCAGCATCATAACTCTGAAAAGAAAGTAACTGCAGTACTGGAGATGGTGACAGCAGGAGTATGCTCCTAGGTCAGTGAAAAGCAGGTACTGGCCACAATAAAACAGCAATTAAGAAAACCCCAAACAACTTGACATTAAGAATGGGCAGAAATTGCTAAAGTACAGGTATTTGGCCACTGATATTTCATGCCTAGCAAAAGTAGGCAGTGAAGATGCAGCTCCATTAACTCATTTGAATCACTGGATCTCCTGATGTTTCTCTGATTCCAGAGTTCGGGAGGAAAAGAACAAATTCAGCAGTTTTTGAGTGAGTATTGTACAGAGGAGCCAACATGACTCAGACCTGGTTATATAAGTAAATATTTCCATAACAATGAATACTATTTTGTAGTCTCTTAATATGCTATGTGAGTGTTTATAAAAAAAGGGATGGGTTACTTTTAGATATGCCAATGTCCACACACACACGTACATGAAAACCAGAGAAAGACTAGAACAGGAGTCTAAAACTGAAATATAACTCCATGATAATGGTATTTGTAGCAGGTGAAGGACAGAACACAAGATTGCTATTAAATAAATCATAATTTATTACATGTGCCTGTATTTGGATGCCCACTTAAGTACCTAATTACGTGAAAAATGGAATCACCATTTAAAGCAATGTTAATTTTCAAGCACACCTGCTGAGCTTAGGGTTGCCATTCAGGTACCTGCTCAGTTGCACCCTGTGGTGTGCCACCTATGGAAAATATTTCTGTGCCTATCGGGAGGCTGGCACAGGTTACCAGCGAGGAAAACCACAACTTTGCAGGTTCGGCGGGCAGTCCTATGGCCTATCCAGCATAGCTGATAAATTTCATTACGATTCCTAACTGGAGCTCTAGCAGTGCAGCATTTTTTTGTTTTGATGAGGAGACATGCAGGGAGAGCCCTTTCTCTGCTTTTTATTTCTTGGATTTCATCTCCAGTTGATAAGTCTTCCACTATGTTTACCTATACTTTTTATTCTTTTCTTGACTTCCTTGACACATGCTGTATGCCATTAGAGAGCAAAAAATACTGCTAGAAGTTCTATTCTTAGTGTTGGTCCATTTGCTTTGTTGATTATCATCCTAACTGTCAAAAAAGTGAAATGGCATTGCTTTGCAGTACCTGCGCTCCATGCTTTCACATTGTTCTTTGTTTCCTTGACAGGTAGAAACTGTTTCTGGTTTTCCTCATGAATGCTTTATGTGTGATGCCAAACAGCTCGTGGTGACAGCTAAAACATAGCAAGCAGCACTGAAGGACATTTCTCAAATGTATTTCTTTGCCCTTTTTTCACATTGAACATGTTAATAAGACTCAAGACTGCCTATGTTTTCCTATGGAGGATGGGATCTTTACTGCTTGAATATCTTTGCACTCTTGTAAATATTACTTAGGTGACAGAAAGTATGGATTTGTTTCTGAGAAGATTTTCTAATTTCTTTTACAGCTTTGACTTTTAACATATTATTTAAAAAGCTTTTATCTTGGACCAAAAGTAATGTTGCCTTACATATTCATCCATTTTACTGTAAATTGCAGGGAATTAGGTTGAGGGAATGGAGTACTATATGACTGGCCTGGCAAGAGGCAAGTCAGCGATGAGGGAGGGCATGCAAGGAGACAAGATAAAGCTACAAATGTGGTGGAGCAACCATTTCTTTCCAGGGAACTGAAGTCTCAGAGCTTTAAAGAGGACTTTGCAGCTGTCCTGTTTCAAGGTCTAGTTTGGTGAAGTACTAGATGTTTGAGCTGATAGAAACTTTCCAGGGAAACACACAGAATTGACAGACTAAAAATTTCTGATTAATACAGTTAAATTTTCATCAGGCACCAGGTGCCAGGATGGTTCTTGCTGGTTGGTGGTGCACCCTTTCCCTAAGCAACTGCCTGTCTGGCCTTCTCCTCCTCATCCAAGGGAGTCTGCCTGGGCAGAGACATCAGGGTGGTTGAGAACCAGCTCTTAAGCTCCCAGAGCAGGTGACTTATGGGAAGCCCAACTCTCCCTATCTCCAGATCAGTGACCAGAGGCACATGTCTTGTGGTCTGGAAGGCTGAGAGCAAACAAGAAACTTCTGCTTTTAGTCTCCCAGCATTTATTTATTTTTCTCTCACAGACGTTATCCAGCTTTTTAAAAAATCCCATACTTGAAGGACAGCTGATGTGACAGTGGTGGGAGAGACCGACTACAGCTTTCCAGCACTTCTCACAGAACATAATCACAGACCCTGTATGGCCTGTTTCCACCAAGGCTTCCTCCATGCCTCTCTGTGATATTAAGTCATCACCACAAATTGGGTGACTTCATTTTAGCTAGACAAAAAGGTAGCTGCCATCTATTTAGACTCTATAAATCAGCTACACAGTGGTTTTACCTATTCATTTTGTCTTCATCTATTGACAGAAGCTAGACCTTTTTCCAGAAAGCAGTTATCTCTCATGCGTTCATAATTCAGGCTGAGGGCTCTTCCTTCAGCCCAGTTTCTCAAATGCAGGTGCCTGTTGGCCTGTGCAGAGCTCCATGCCATGACTCAGCTGCTCCACATACCTGAGCTGCAGAAAGAAATATCTGCTGCTGCAATTCTTGGTCAGCCTCCAATTTATCCTACTGACGCATGTTGCACTTTTGGCCATGCTATAGGGAAACAACAGCATGAGATGACGACAGTGATTAGGAAGTTGATCTTTAGGCTCTGGAGGACAGGCAAGTAGGCATAGATGCTGACAGCTGAGCAGCAGTTTAAAAATGACCGTGATACCAAAGCCTTTATTCAAGTCTAGCTTGCAAAATCAGCTCTCTGGTCTCCATGGAAAATTTATTATTTCCCGGTACTAATACTATAGTTCAAAATTTCACAGAAGAGCACAAGGTCACCTCCAGACCAAGGGTGCTAGTGGATGCAGTGGTTTAGTTCTCAGTCCTAGTCGTCAGAGTTTCCAGCAAAACCAACACAGAAGCTTATATACTTCCATGCATATATGTGCAAGAGATCAATGAAATATATTACAAACATGAGCTCGTCTTTATTCCACTATATGTCTTTGGATTAAATAGGAAGAGTTTTACTACATCAACTGGATTCTAGTTTTGTGTATGTATTTGAATACAGCAGAAGATTTGTGTATTCATAAGAAACTTAAAAGCTGTCATTCATATGTAGGTATATATCAGATAAATAGCGGTGGCTTAATCATGTTGTTTCCTCAGGCAAAATTAGCATTTTCAATCTCTTCTTAAGATGATAGTATTTTAAGTATATTTTTACTCTTCATTTACATACTAACTTCACCAAAAACAAATAAATTGAGTTAGAGGAAATGCATTTGCTGTGTACATATTTAATCCTTTCTCTTTTGTTCTTTTTACATAGAGACTGAAAGATTTAAAGCAAAGGGAATTTGCTCGAAATGTGGCTTCAAAGTCATGGAAAGATGAGAAGAAACAGGAAAAAGCACTCAAGCGGCTCCACCAGCTTGCAGAGTTGCGGAAGGAATCAGAATGGCAAGTATTTAAACTTTACATTATATTTTAATGCCCTCTTTCCTCAGTCCCAGAAGAAATCTCCATATTTTTACACTCTGTAATGTACAGAGATTGTGTGTACTGTAACCTGTTTTCAGCTGTCCCCAACTCCTAATGTTCCTGTTCTGCAAACCATAAAACTGAAAGCCCCTGAGTTAATTAATTACTTGCTATTTGAAGGATTGTGTATTTCTCTCCCATAGCTGGTTAATCTCATGGCTTCTGAACAGAGTGGTTTGATGATGTTTTTATAATATCACCATTTTATCTTACTGAAACTCACCTGAACAGATTCGTATAACTGTCTTATCATTTGATAGTAATTGAACAGGATGGGAAAAATACCTATTAGAGCATCTGTACTTAGTTTGTGAATCTTTTTCACTACTTTTAGTATACTGAGATTATTCTCACAGTTTCTCTGTAGAGTAATGGAAGAATCAATATGTGAATGCAAAACAAGTAATTAACTGAGTTAAGTTTATCCAATACTATTAGCTCTATTGATGAATATCAAGATACATTACAAAGTTTACACTAATAAACCTTTACAGTTGAGAAATCACCTTTGTTTAATGACACTGAATACTTCAGTAGAATAGATTGTCACCAATCCAATTGTTTATGTTAATCTATGATCATAATGAGTTAAATAGACAATTAAACTGGCATCTTTTTAAATTCATATCAAGCTTACTGTACCCTGGAAATAATAACATTCAAAGTTTATTATACACTCATTTTGGCCTATGTAATTGCATTTGAGTAATCTGCTAAAATATAACAGTTTAGTGCTAATGTATCACTTTTATGGTTACAACTCTATTTTCATACAAATCTACTGAAAGAAATGTAACTGCCTGTGGGAAGACACCTTTGTGCCCATGCATTTGAAGATGTAGTCTCAGACAGACCGATATGGTCAGTGATAATGGGAAAGCCAGAGTGAAACTGGGAGGGAAACAGTGGGTTTGCTTTTAGACAGAGCCAGGAGTCCATAATCCCTTACAAAGAGCCTGGAAAGACAGTGTTTGCTATTCCTGTCTGTAATGATGATAAGGTTCAGGGGTGGCTGAGATCCGTGATCTTGGTGGAGGGGAGCATTCCCAGTTGTTCAGGCAAGACAGAAATTCAGCCTTTCTAAACAAGTCTGCACAAACACACACACACAAAATTGTTATTGTCCCTGAGTATTGTGTCTTAGTTTCCAACAGAGTTCCTCACAACAAGCTAATACAATTTGACAACAAAATTACTGTTAATCTCATGCACAGAAAAACTGAAAATGCAGCTTTATTTTGCTGTTCCAAGGAAACTTCGAAAAGAATTTCTTTACATGCCTTCTCCAAGAGAAAATTCTGTCTTGATGTACAAATAGATACAAATTTGTATCTGCTGATGCCAAATATGTGGCAAATGCAAATATAGTCTCAGAAATACATACATATTCTCAGATTCTGAGTTGACCCTGCTCCAGGGAGTCTTTATGTTGTTCTCACTGGTAAAGATCAATGCATTTTTATAGCATTTATAAAGCATTCTAGCCTATTTATAGATAGCTGTTATGCAGATCTGACAGTTGTAATTTACTTACATTTAATTAAAATATTTTCTGACTTTTAATGAAACTCTTTACTGAAGCTGATTTCAAAATGTTTTTGTGTAAGTGTACTGTAGTACTGCACTGACAGCAAACGTAGATAATTGGTCTAATGAAATGCATGTTTAAAATATTACTTAGATAACATTTGTATGGTGGCTATATGTCTCATCTCTAAAGGAAAATGACAACAGTCTCTGCAAACTCACTTAATTATCTACTGCAAGAAATCAATGATTTACCATATTTGTTAAGGCCTTCTTAGAATAGGCTGACTTTTTTTTAAAGCACAGGAAAAATAAACCACAGATTTAAAATCTCAGAGGTTTGGGGAAAGGGAAAGATGTAATTAATGAAAGTAAAATATAGAAAGTGAAAATATAAGAAAGTAAGTCAAATAGTGGTTGATAATGAGAGCACTGCATTGCCATTAATATTGTTAAAAATCCACCTTGTATCCTTTTCCCCACCAATGTTTGGTGATAGTTTTAGCATTAATACCTCTTTGAATATTTCACAAAGTAATAATATAAAGATAAAATAAAAATCTACTCTTAAAAAAATCATACATACATCCTTTCCCTATTCCCAAGCAAGCAGCATGTTGCCTTTTCTCCTGTAGTCTGATTCTGCAGATGCTCCAGGTAGAGGTGTCTCATTTTGAACAAGGCACAATTTCCATTGCAGGGGCATCTCAGAAAACCAAGACTTACAAGAGACCAGAATCTCACTGATACAAATTCAGAGTAAAGACAATACTGTTTATTCTGAATGTACATGGGCATAACTCTGAAAAAAAGAACATCTTGTGCTCATTTCATATAATTTCCTGTATGTAAAGACTGCCTTGCCTATATAGAAGCCCAAGCTCAGGGCTAGACTACACATTTACCTTTTAGAAACTTTAGAAACTTAGTTTTCACTTGTAACAGCATAAGTGACACCCTTCTTTACCAGGCAGACATTGTCAAATGTGAGTTCTGTCTTAACTTGGTTACTTAACACAGCTTGCTTGGTTTTTCTATTTATTACCTTACAGCATCACTGGGAGTGGACCATTGCTTAAAGCCCCCAGATTAGTCGTGGAAAAGCATCAATCGCCAGATGGCATTTTCCTGTGCAAAGGCGGCAAGTTTGCAGCCAGTTCTCGAAGAACCATCACAAATGAAGGACAAGGCAGCCTACCAGAGAAAGAGCAGCTTATAAGCAGGCACCAGTTACCTACTGAAAGATCCCTTGCACTTGGAAATCAAGACTTCCAAGTGTTCCCAGATAGCACCAATATTTCTCAAAGGGTGGGAGTGTCTTTCTCATTCTCTAAAAAAGTCCCTTTGAAGCTCGAGTCCTCAGCATCAGTCTTCAGTGAGAACTCTGAGGAAGGAAATGATTGTAGTGAATCCTCCAACCATAAAACAAAGCAAGCTATTGAGGGCTGTCGTTCTGGCACACTTTTGGAGGAGGACATGAAAGCAAGCTTGGATAAAGGGCCACCTATTACTCAAGACCAAATGGATTCGGATAACAGTGCGTCAAGTCATGTAGCTGCGAAACCTAAAATGCTAAAGGAGAATGATAAAAGTAGTGACAGAGAATTAGAAGAAAAGGCCGCTGCTCACCCTTCATTTTCCAAGGTCAAAATACAGCTTTCAAATTTGGAATTTTCTGGTTCAGTTAGAGAAACAGAGCAAGAGAGCAAATTGAATGAGTCTGAGCAACTGTTAGAAACACTAATTTCACCTTTATGCCAAGCTAGCAATTTTTGTACACAGTCAAACACCTGCAAGCACAGCAATGCCCACCTGCCTGACCAGTTACCTGAGCTCCCCCAACATCCAGCACCTGAGCTGGCATGCTCAAGCAGCATTAATGACAGTTCTGGGGTGGTAAAAAGAGAAAGATCTTTGGAGAGCTCAGAAACCACAAATGGGAACATGGAAACGCTTCCAAGGGAGACTGTGACTAAAGAGGTTAAGCCCTACACATTGCCTTTCCTCCGTGTAGTGAGCAAAGACGGCACCACTGCTCTGCAGTGGCCCACAGAGTTACTTCTGTTTACAAAAACTGAGCCCTGTATTTCATATGGCTGTAATCCATTGTATTTTGACTTCAGACTCTCTTTAAATCACAGAGATGGTAAACAGCATGAAACAAAGAAAGCAAGCTGTAAAGAGCACTCTATAAATAAGACTGCCAATGAAAATGAAGCCTCAGGTTTAATAAAACACAAGCAAATGTCAAATGAACAACATAATCAGTCGTTGAAACCAAAGAAGATGAAAGATTCCCTAAATTCAAGAAAGGCCAAGCAAAAAGCTGAGTCAGACATAGGGAAAGTAATGAATGAAAATGGTCAAAAATGCATTGCAGATCATTTGAATGAAAATATACCCAAAGTGCCTGCTTACCTTGATGTCTCACAAAAAGATTATTTGACAGAAAAATGTCTTCATACAACAACACTGAGAAGACCTTTAAAGCATCATTTTCATAGCTGTGAGAGAAAAAAACAGAACATTAGAAATGAAAGCATTTCCTTTTCTGCTTTTATGTCTAAGATTAAAAATTCTAAAGCTGCAAAATGTCATTTAATTTATTCTGAGGAAAAATGTGAAAACCAAAATGACTGCAGATCCATTCAAGATGTGGCCAGCTGCAGCAGTGACATAAGTGACAGTGGAAAAGACTTGAGTGGAAGTTTCCTTAGTTATAAATTCAGTTCGAACAGCAAGTATTCAGAAAAGGAAGGATCTGGAAGTTACACAAGATGCTGGAGATTCCCATCTCCTCCGAAGTTCTCCTCTGACAGACATTCCAGCTATTCTGACACTTCTGCTAGCGGTACGAGTAGCTACATGAGCTACACGAATTCAACATCGAACAATCACAGCAGAAATCATTTGCTCTTTTGTTGTAAAAGAAAAAGCAAGACAGCTGAAAGGCACAAATGTAAACACAGAAAGCACAAGTGTATTTTCACTTCTGATGATACAGACAAGGATTATCTTTGTCATAGCAGCAGTCACAGAACTAGAAACTGTACACAGAGGAGCACAATTAAATATCGAAAATGTTCAAGACATAAAGTTTTACAACACAGAGACAGATCTAAACACAGCAGATGTAGACACCGGCATTCTGGCAAAGTGCACAGTAGAAGTAGAAGCTACCATAGCTCTGAAAGTTGTTCCACCAGAGATTCAAGAAGCAGCAAAGGATCATCTACTAGTAGAATATCAAGAGGTAGCAGTTCAGGATCCTTCTCAAAAGAGACTGACAACTGTGATGACAAAACAAAAGAGGATGCAGAAAGAGGTCCTAATACTGAATTGGGAAAAGCTGAAACTGCACACTACAACTCTCTGAATGTGAATGGTCAGTCTAAAAACTTTGGCACCTGCTCTTCTGAAACCCTGGCAGAAGACATATGTGGAAAAAGGAAGTCATTGACAGCCAAGCTACTTTTAGAAAGAGTGCAATCCAAGAAGACCCAGGAACAAATGCACAATTCAGAGAGATTTTCAAACAGTTGTGGAGTAGAATTGAAGGATCACTCTCAAAGTCACTTTGCTCTTCAGTTTTCGTCATCAATAGATGGCATTGCAATGTTACCTTTGCCAGAGAAACTGATAAGCATAGGTAAAAATGACATGGGGCATAATGAAATCAGTTCGTTGGAAACCAGTGTGAAGAAAAACAACTTTGAAGCATCAGAGGTAACTGATGTTGCTCTTTCAACAGGCACTGATTATGATAATTGTCTTTTTAAAGACATCATTCAAATAGGAACAGGCTATCAGAGCCCAAGCATAAAAAGGAACACAGCAATAAAGGAACAATCCAATCTCTTCTTTAGTGAAGTGCAACCCTTTATACAAAGCTGTGACCCAGAACCAAATGTTTTCCCTGGTGCTTTTCCCTCTAATAGATATCCTGTTGTGGCTAATTCAACAGAGACCAAAGAACTACATGATGTAAACATGGACTCAAACCAGGCAGAAGGCAGTTCAGGCTCTCTGTGTGACAATGCTATGCAGAAGTATGATGACACAGTAAATGACCTAGAAGTGTACAGTAAATCCACCTCCCCTCCTTTAACACAGCAGCCTATCACATTTTCACCAGAGGAAGTAGACAAATACAGGTTGCTGCAGCTGCAAGCCCAGCAGCATATGCAGAAACAGCTCCTGGCAAAACACCTGAAAGTTTTGCCTGTCCCAGGACCAGCTGCCTTCTCTGCAACACCAGCAGTTCCTGCCCTCCCTGTTCAGCAGCATGCTACTGTCACCACCATCCACCACACACTGCTGCAGCGCTTTGCTGTCTCGGCATCAGTACATCCCCACGGCAGCCATCTCTCCCTGGCACACCTCCACCCCCTCTCTCAGGTGCATTTCACCCCCATATCACTTTCACCATTAGCACCAGCCCTTATTCCCACCCACCCTGCTCTGCTGACAGGACATCCATTGCACTTGGTCTCCACCAGCCCCCTCCACCCGTCCCCACTGACCTTCCCTCCACTGCCACACACTGCATATATCCCAGCCTTATTTACACCACACCTGAATGCAGCCACACCTTCTGCTATACATCCAAATCCCTTAGTTCATCCATTATTTCAAGGGCAAGAGCCCCATCATCATTCTTGCTCTAGCCAGACCCAACAGTTACCTACAATAAAAGAAGTTTTCAGTGTTTCTAGCTATTTAAACTAGCCCAAACAATTACACCGTGAGTCCAAACCCAAATTTGAATAAAAGAAGTTATTCAGTATTCAATCACATGTCTGAGGGGAAATCTTGGCAAATTTTTAATGGCAAATATTTTAACATTCTGGCTGACAGCGTATGAATGTCAATTTTGTTCTCACATCACTGAATAAAAGCTGGTTTAAAGTCTTTTATGATACTATCACAAGAAGGATGGAGTCTAGCTAGTGTCAGTCTACAGAAGATTTGGTAAGAACAGCCTGAAGCTAAGTCTGTAACTTGTCAGTAGGAATAGGACCACAGCACCCAGACACAACACAACTAAGAATATCAGTACTGATGAATGATTTGAAGTAGCACAATTTAACATAGGGTAATCTTGACACACCTCAAAAGTTTGGGTTTTTTTAAGTGTGTATATGCAATGGCATAGTACTGACTAAGCCAGAAAGAAAGTATCTGGGACCACAAGTCTCTGGTTCTGTCTCCTGGCCAAAATTAATTGGGGAACCCCAAAGTGAGGGGTTATGAGTTAACACTGGAAGAAGAGGGTCACAGCAACATCTCAAAGATACTTCAGTGATTTTTATCCCTGGGATATGTTGCTTGAACAGTGTAAAGTGCTTCAAGTCTGCCCACAGGTATGTAACAAAAAATTCCCTTAATCTAGGGAGCTCTGTGTAGGCACAAGCAGGCTGCTACTTTTCTCTGTGAGCCAAGCATCCAAGAAGGCAAGAGAAAGAAAGGAATGAAGCCAAGTTCTTTGGCATTGCCTGCTTGTGGCTGTAGCATAGGATATGACAGGAATAGGCTGCAGCAGCCCAGAGTTGCTAAGCAGCTGGTGCTGGCTTTGAACCCCAGAGGTCCTTGGCTAAGACTGCAACACTTCTTTCCTACCAAATAGAGCTCTGAATTTGGGAGAGTCTTGCCCAAAGAATGTTCAAATATGTTTTCACCCCTTTCACAAACAATATAAAAAGTTGGCTGGTCCTGTGAAATTGTGCTGGTATTCATAAAAATTCAGAAGTAAAATTCTGAGCGGAAATTGGCTCTCCAGGTCTGGTCTCATAGAAAACCATGCCACAGTTCTCAGCATTCAAGGTATACTGAATCTAAACAAATATGCAAAGATTCTCACATGGCTTTCCAAACTCTCAACATACAAATTGAAGTTCTGAATTTGCAGTGTTTGAATGCATGTATAAGGGTAATGCGTGGTTGAAATTTCTAGTAATAACAGTGTATCTGAAAATAGGTGAGGGCTTCAGCATCTCTTTGAATGCACATTTTAACTTTTTTTTAATGTTTCTAACTCAACATGGGATATTTAGCATGAAATTAGGTTCATAATTGTCGTTAGACTGCAGGCATGCTTCCCAATGTAATTGGACAGTGAAGTGTCCAACAGACAATACCTGTTTGTTTGGATTAGAAACATTTGAAATAATTTCAATTCATTTCAATAATGTAGTGCACAATTAATAATGTATCTTTCAGAATCAATATAAAACACATTAAAAAACTTGTGGAGGATTTTCTTATATTCAGTTATTTGAAGAATCTGAGAAATCTAATTGCAATTAAGCTGAGTGTTTAAAATAAAACTTTCTAACTTAGTTTTAATCAAACTAGATTGATCCATTGCAATAAAATGGAATTGTTTTAATTTCTAAAAGCAGCTGCTTCAGCACAAACTGGTATTATGCCAGACTTTTAAAATTGTTTTACAAGTTGTGATTGCTCATTTTGCATTTTCAAAATTTTTTTGGATACTTAGCATTTTTAGCCAGCAAATAAAAGCTGCCAGGAAAGAATCTAGAGGCTGAGCAGAAGCAAAATATTTTTGTATTGAAAAATGTTGGTGAAGCCAGAATCCTCAAATCTCTTATGATTGGATTCCCATCTGATTTATTAATTTCGTTTACAAAATGGATGCGTGCCATTTTGGATTTACTTATCTATGTGGTTTAATTTTCTCATTTTAATTGTAGGGAACTTCTTTAACTGAAATTATTTCTTCAGAATTAAGGAAGTCAGAAATTTTCTTTGGGAAAAATGTTAAAAATAAATATTTCCACAGTTTTAAAATTCTTACTTTCATTTTTGGCTGAAAATCTTTCCACAATTAGATGTGAATTTACATATAATTTATATACTTCTGAAATTTTATTTTCTGAGAATCAAACATATTTCACTAAAAGTGACTTAACAACTCTGAAAATTAGTGCTTGCTTGCTTGGATGGACATCCCTCACTCAGTGAACCACTTGGAAACATTAGTTATAATTCTGCAGAAACACTCTGAATTGGATGTTTTAAAGGATGAGGTCAACCTGTGCCCTAGAAGAGGCTGACTGAGCTGCACAGCCATTACCAGTATTTCGAGGGTAATATCAGCCTAAAAGATGCATTTCCAGCCCTACAAACATATAAATTTACCATCCTAGTTCCATTCCTATTCAAGAAAAAACAGCTGTTCTCATTGTATATGAGTTCATTTGAATCCTAAGTAAATAACAACAAGGGAAAAAGGTTGAACAGAAGAAATGGCAGGCTATTCTCATCTTTAATGTGTACACACACATTTTGTATCCCTGCTTCTTACAGGCAATGTTAATACTGTAGAAATTACTATGTCAGTAAACCTGACCAATTGAAACTTAACAATATCCTACATAATTTATGGATAATAGTTATATACATTTCCCTTAATGTATTCACAATACAACAGGATTGTAGTAAGGAACCAAATCATAGGATGTCCATGCAACATTGCGTACAGCAGCAAGGATGATCTGGTAAGACAGAAGAAATTACAAGAAGGCAAAAGACAACAAAGTTTAAATTGAATTCTTGGAACTATGGGAATTAGAATTTTGAGAGGTATTGATGGTAAAATAAGAGATTAAGAAGGAACACAAACAGCACCATAACAAAACAGCAATCATTGACTACCAACAAAGGGAATGTCCAATATTGTTCTTAGTAGACAGAAGGGATTTTCTTGGAGAAATGTAATACAATGATCAGCACAGCTGAGATGATCTATTTGCTCTACTTGCTGCCATATTTGTTTTTCGTCAGTAATACACTTTAAAGATCTATCATTATTATTATTATTAAAAGCATAATTGGGCCTGATGTATGGAGCCGTGCTTCAATTTTGACTTTATTTTGACATTTCTAAGAGTTACAGTATCCTGCTGGCAGCAATACGTACGTTCCAAGTTAATAATTTATTTTAGCTTGATTGCATATTCTTGATACATAATCCAAGGAAACAGGTCACCCACAATGTAAAAGTCCAACAACAAAAGTTTCCTGAGTTGCACATTTATTTATTTATTTATGGTAACTGAGGCACTTCTGGAATACATTTGACATGTATATTTCTTGTGCAGACTTGCATAAAAATGCCATTTGACCAGATTGATTTTAAAAATGTTAAGTTTATATTTAAAACTGGATAATACTCTGGCTAGTATAATATGTAAACTAGTAATTTTGTTTTGTATTCTCTGTATAAAGTGTTTTATATTATACAGTAGCTAAGTGAATTGCACTATTGTACATGCAATGCCGCTTTTTTTTTAGGTTATTCAAGGAATTTCTGGGAATGTAGTTTAATGCAATAATATTTTTTTTCAATAAAAAGGCTTACTGGTATAAAGAGTGTCAGTCATGTATTTTTAATGTGAAGCATACCAAAAGGCAGCAACATAATGAAATGCAGAATGATGCAAACATATTCTGTATTTTAATCTGCAGAACTGAAATGCATTTAATTCATCCCTGTGGCTATAATCCTGAAATTTCTTAAAATGTTTCCTAAAGATTTTAGTATGTGTTACAAAAGTGGGTTGTTTAAATGGAACTGAAAATAAATATTCCTTTAAAAAAAATCTATCTATGTGGTTTTTGCAAGTGCTTTTAATGAATCAACATCCTGCTGGATATTTTTATGCTCTAATCAGTTTCTTTAGAATTACACTTATAACTCACTTCTCAGGTTTCCCACATAATGTCTCTGAGCTATGATTCCTAATGTTTGTGTAGAAGGTGTCTAGTAAAGAAGTTTCATGACTGATACAGTCGCTCTATCACCCAGTGTCTCCTCCCCACCCAGGGACGGGGATCGGGCAAAGGAAAGGAGATTTGTGGGTTGAAATAGAAATATATTTAATAAAATAAGAATAACAAAACCTAATATTAATAATATACTATAAAGTACAGAGAGTTATACTCATTATACTCAGCCAGTATGGTGGGGGAGTAGGCCTCAGGGGCAGAATGGTAAACAAATCCCTCTCAAGAAGTCAGCTATGGAAGAGGGGAGAAGAAGGAGCAGGAGGAAGAGAAAGGCCACCCCCAGAAAAATCCCCAGTTTATACTGAATGTGTCTTTTGTGGTATGGAACAAATCTGCTGGCCAGCTTGGGTCATCTGCCCTGGCTTTTGCTCCCCTCAGTCTCTGCACCTGTTTATCTCAAGACTGCTGAACACCTTGAGCACTATGGCAACCTGCATATGGGCATTAGCTGAAAATTATAACAAACGTTTATACATTTTTTCCCATTATCTAGAGTGTTGTAGTCCTTATAAGATTACAGTTTTCCTCAATAGAAAACTGACTCTCAAATTCTGTTCCAGTAAACCAGGACAAGAAGCTAACAGTAGGATCCACAAATGTATTATTTATTCACTTTTTAACCATTCTTTAAAATTTACCTTAGTCATGGTAAGTATCTCTTTATCCCATGTTTTCCCTTTAACCTTGTATTTTTCCAGTTTGTTTATTGTAACCTTTTCTGTCTATCTTTCATTTATATTGTAAGCTTTCTGACACAAGGCTTTGGGTTTCGTCAGATAGATACTCAGCTTTGGATGTCCCAGGCACTCCTTTCAGTCACTGTAAGGCCAGTTACAGCCATCAGTTGCCAGTTTCAGGAGTTTCCTATCTCCAGGTGAGCACAAAGACTGAAGTAATGTGAAAACAACATTGCATGTATACATATAATAGATAAAACTCTATCATTTAACGTGTGGTGTGACAGAGGTCATATTCTGTTAGGTCTATCTGCATAGCTGGAAATTCCTTGGCCAATGTTTGGGACCAAATTAATCTACCATGCAGTGACATCTTATGACTCAGGCATTCTATAAATTCTTGAAATCACAGCAGAGGCATAATTGACACAGTGTATCTAATTCCATACAATTGTGTTTCTTCATGAGGTGATTCCATAGTAGAAACAAAATTCAGAACTGGACAAACTTAAATGAAGTGTGGCATGTCTGAAGGAAAGAAATCTCCTGCAAATTAATATCTATACCATTAACTGTTAACTATAGTAGGCTTCCAGTTGAGATCAGATCTCACCTGTTTCTTGTTGAACAATCAAACAGTGATACTGTTTAGACTAGAATGCAATATCTAAAGAAATTAAGTTGCCCACACCTCCCTATTCACAGTAAAGCTAGTTAATAAATGCCCTTTCTTAAAGCTTCAATTCTAGATCTGTTTAACAGTTGAGCCTAAGCTGATTTTCTTTTCTTTTTAATTATTTCTTTTTTTTTTTCTGTACAATTCATCTGTTGAGGCCAGATCTATCTGGTTTTGCTTCCCTTCCCTTCCCTTTCCCTTCCCTTCCCTTTCCCTTCTCTTTCCCCTTTCCCTGTGGTGTTCTGCTTCACTGTTCAGTCCCACAATCAATCACATCAGCAGAGCCAAAGAGGGGAATGAGACTGAGCCAGGACAGGAAAAGAGAGAGAGAGAAGAGCACAGGAAGAGAAGCTGGAAACTTATTAGCCCAATTTTCTTCTGAGATGATATTTGAGTATTTGTGTTCTAATGCAACACCAGCAAAATCTTTCCTACACTCTGGAAGTCATTCACTTCAGTGCATAACCTTATTATGCAAAGTAAGTATCTTATTATAAACTTTATGCAGAAATACAAAGAATCACTGAGAGTGCTATTGCACTGTTTTTTCTAGTCACTAGACACAATGATAACAGTGTGTGTGGGGATAACAGGAGTCTGCAAGTCGGTGAACTGCACTGCTGGTTCCCTGAGACTGGGACACACTGTTGTGATGTACTTGAATGTTTCTCTGTCCCAGGGCTAAGAAGAATTAACTAATTAACTTTTCAGGTTGTGGAAATAGTCTCACTGTCTCTAGGACCATCAGGCTGAGCCTTAGGTCAGTACCTTACTTATCTATAAAGCATGCAGCACTTTTAAAATAGTTTTTATTATTCTTCAATGTCTCCATTTAAGGGTCAGAGAGAGAG
>NW_010200335.1:25618-27203 GCF_000695765.1 Mesitornis unicolor | reverse complement strand
GGCGTGGGTCGCGGCCTCGTGTGCGGGCCCGGGCGTGCGTGAGGGCTCTGCGCGGAGGACGCGGGTACGAGCGCCCGGTTGCGCTGCGTGGCTTTGGCTGAAGTGCTGGGGCTTACCGGAACGGACCCTCGAGCCTCTCAGAGCCCATCTGGCCTTTGCTGCCTGCTTTTAAAGTAGTATGAGATAATTAGCCAAGTAAGCTCTTTTACCTGGATTAGACGTTTTTGCTTTATCCTGTCAGTTTATGCAGGATCGCGTATCTTTTGTCCTCTCGCAGCTGGTATAAACACCTGATTAGGTGTTGTAACCAACTCGGCAGTAATGTGATCTCGTACTTGATGTGTTTTGGGTCAAGCCTGTGCTGCCAGATGGGTTGGAGATGCTCACACCTATCAGACTTTAAAGCAACTCCATAATTTGCAGGTGCTGTTGTGGCATGTGTCTCTATTTCCAAATTTAATTAGACCATCAGATTTTAACACTAAAACTGTGACACAATAGTTGCTGAATGCAGTTGTCCCTACACTGTAACAGCTTTCTAGATCCGTAACTGAAATATATGCTGAGAGAGGCAGATGAGTTGGGTTTAAATTAGTGATTCAGTGAAGAGCTGGGTACTCCCATCGAGACGTATAAATTAGTTTCAGACTAGCTGGCACAGTCATTGTTGCCAACAGGACACCGTGACAGACTCAGGCTGTAAAATCTGGGAACCGAATACCGAACTCCTGACGCTCAAGCTATCAGGGCTCTTGCTTATCACAGTTTAGCTTTTCTTCTGATAATGACAAGTTTTTTTCTGCTTGGGCTAAAATAACGTAAAAAGTGGGTTTAAACTTATATTAACTTTCTATTTTAATACCTACAAAAAGTTTTAAAAGTGAAGAAATTGTAAGAGGGTGAGAGCAAATGGTGGGTGGAGGAGGGTGCGGTGGGCTGCATATGCTACAGTTGGTGTAAAGAAACATTCCTCAGGCTACAGCTTTTGAAACCTGAAGTCATATACTCAGCTTTATTGCACACTGCAATTAAAAAAAAAATTAGCTCTCTAAAAGTTTAGAAAGGGGGGAAGTGTGGAGCTGATCCCATGGAATTTTGTGATGGAGATGGGAAGGAAATTAGAGCTCTCTTAATGCTGACAGATGTTCTTTGTATCCAGTTATCCTGCTGATAGGCAGCACGTGGATATCATGCTGCTACTGTACTGCTTCCAAATGCACCTAAATGTGCCGACCTGCTGAAATAAACTTTATTATTTTTAGTGCCGGTACTGTTGTAATACAACCCTGCATGGCAATGACATCAGGGAAAGAAGGAGGTGCGTGGCTTGAGGTTTTGCCTTCTCTGCATCTTCCTCCTTCCCAAGCCTGGCTACCAGGCTTGTTGGAAGAAAGAGTCTGCGGGTCCTGGGCTACAGGAGGGTTAACAAGGGAATTATCCTGGCTTGGTGACTGAAAATCAGGAATTGGAGGAAGAGGAGGTGGTCACAGTCAAGGTCCCTCCGTGACTTGTACATTCAGCTGAAGAGTTTCGTAGAGAATTCCCAGCCCTACTCTCTTCCACAGTGTGGTTGGGATAAGAAAGC
>NW_010200335.1:0-25587 GCF_000695765.1 Mesitornis unicolor | reverse complement strand
GGGACAGAGACTTCCATCTCCATCACACACCTCTCAAGACTTGCTGACTTCTTAAAGCTTCTGTTGTCATGTTTGATGATGTTATGGAATTTCTTTTGATGTCAGCATCAAAAAGGCATTGACCATCGTTATCACATGTGCTCAGGGTTTTACGTTTCTTTAATTGCAGTTTGACAGCTTTTCCATTGAGCAGAGCTATAATTCAACGAGCTTACCTAGATAAAAATTATATATTGTATAAAAAACAACAATGAACAGTTTTATATGTTCAATAAATTTTGAGAGAGCTTCAAAGACTCTTCATCTTTTCCTGCATATAATGGAAGTTAGTGGATTTTTAAAAAGAAAATTGTTCTTAGGCTTCTGGTGTTCTCATGATGTGCTTACAGTAGTGCTCTGAAACTAAAAATTATGACCAATTATGCCTCTAATTGCAGCATCGTTAGGAGTATATGTATATTAATCAGTTTGGCAAAATGATTACAAATGTTTCAAAATACAGAAAAGTTCAACAAATTAAGATAAATCACAATTCGTCGTGGCTTGTCCATGTAAATATGACAGATGTCCTTGAACTGCAAGTTGTTGTCATGTTGGTGTTCATCTTTTTTGATGCATTTGTGGTGCAGGCATTATCGGAAGCGCTCTGCCTCGCGTGGACGCTCTGGCAGCCGTTCTAGAAGTCGTTCTCCATCTGACAAAAGAGGCAAACGTGAAGACAGACGCTCTAGAAGTAGAGACCGAGAACGCAGACGTGAGCGGTCACGCAGCAGGGACAAGAGAAGGTCCCGATCACGTGACAGAAAGCGTCAAAGGTACAACTCACCAGTTCAGTCCAAGTGGATAATGATGCCTGACATCTGGCTGCTGGTGTTCTTCCTTGTAATTAGTTACTTTGCTGTCGTTCGGGATACCTTTCACTGTGCTTAACGTTTTTACTTATTAAATGGTTTCTAGCCACTAGTACTGGAGTTTGTGAGCTCTTCCTGGTCTTAATGATTGTTGGGTTCCTTTTACAACCTGTTCCTCAATAGCAGGATAAAATTATACTGTGATCACATGCTAAATAAATACAATTTTGTCCCGTGGCAGACGTTCAAGAAGTAGAGAAAGAGAACGGAGCCGAGAGAGAAGAAGATCCCGGAGCCGAGAGAGGAGGCGCTCTAGAAGCAGAAGTAGAGGTAGACGGTCCCGGTCCTCCAGTCCAAGCAAGAACAGGAAAACAGAGAACAGGTATTTGCGTTCTCTAATTACAGTCAGTGTCATAGTTACAAAATACTGTCAAACTATTTAAAGCATGGAGCGAATCGTCAGGCAAAGCTACACAAAGCTTTGGTTTGTAGAAGAAGGATGCTGTTTTGTGAGTGTACTGTTACAGTCCCTTTCCACTGCTTACCATGAGTAATGCAGTTTGTTGAGAGAACTTTTCTGTAAAAGATGATGATCTGAGTTGTGGCAGCTAAAAAGAGCAGTGAACTTTAATGTTGAGGCTGAACTTCATTCTGAAACTCTTGTAGTGTTTCGTTGTTATCTCGGGTTCCAGTAGCAATAAGTAATATTTTCTCCCAGCATTTATGCCAAACTAATAAAGTACAGGTGCTCTCTAGCACAGGCATTACATTGAAGTATGACTTTCTTCAAACCCATAGATTCTGGAGAGTTTTAGTGACCAGATTTGCTCCAGTGCGGTGTTCTCACACCCTGTCTCGTTTTCTATGTCAGATAAAGGTAGGGTAGCAGCAGGAGATCTATGAACAGCATCACGGTGACATCTATAACAGGAATTTCTAAAATGTTAGAAGTGCCACTGATTGTGCCTGAACTCAGCGTTTCATCCATTCTTTACACAAAAGGTGTTCTAAAGAACACAAGCCAGTAAAGTTTGGAATCTGCTTTTTTTTCTTAATTATATTTGTGCAGAAAAATAAAGTATATAGTGTAACATTTCAGAGAAGCTCAAGAAGTCTGCTTTGGTAAAGCCACCATCTGCTGTTTGTTGAGTTCTGTGGGTGTGCTTAGCGCTGCAATCAATATGGATTTGACAAGTACTAATCTTAGGGGTTTACAATTTAATGAACTGTCTAGTAAATAGACTTAGTAAAGAGGTGAATCACAGAATCCCAGAACGTTAGGGATTGGAAGGGACCTCAAAAGCTCATCCAGTCCAATCCTCCTGCCGGAGCAGGAACACCCAGATGAGGTTACACAGGAAGGCGTCCAGGCGGGTTTTGAATGTCTCCAGAGAAGGAGAGCCCACCACCTCTCTGGGCAGCCTTGGCAAGGGCTCTGTCACCCTCACTGAGAAGAAGTTTCTTCTCAAATTTAAGGGGAACCTCCTGTGTTCCAGTTTGTGTCCGTTACCCCTTGTCTTATCATTGTTTGTCACCGAGAAGAGCCTGGCTCCATCCTCGTGACCCTCACCCTTTAAATATTTATAAACATGAATGAGGTCTCCCCTCAGTCTCCTCTTCTGCAAACTAAAGAGACCCAGCTCCCTCAGCCGCTCCTCATAAGCTTCAAGTGAAGCTTGAACTCTTTTAGATGTTGCCTTTAGGAAGGTGTAAAAACTTACTACAGGTCATGTTATTTTAAATATAGTGTAATGGACTTTTCAGATGTAATTACAATCAGCGTGTAATCGTGCTGTTGGGAAAAATGAGTTGGAAGCCTGTAAGTTGTAGCAGCAGTCTGTATAAAGAACAGGCAGGTTGATGACAATCTAGAAATTGTGAGAAGCTGGAATCACAAAGTCTTAAAGTCTTGTGGAATAAACATGGTTTATGTTAGAGTAGCCCGGCAAAAAGGCTTAATGAGATTTAGTTGGCTAAAGTGAATTTTACATTTATTATCATGAGTTAGCACATGTTTGGTTTGCATGCATATTTTTTCCTTTAATCGAAAGTAAGAATAATAAAATCTATGATAAATGGGTTTTGTGTTAAACGCAAGCCTGCACGTTACGTTTGAGTTACGTAAGGAACTTCTATCAGGGAGAGATGTTTGAGTTCTTTCAGCCAGTACAGTATGCTCAGGGGGACGTTCAAACTTCTATGACAAGATGCTCGATCACTTTACCTTTCTAGAAATTCAAGAAACAGGAAATTTTTAGTATCTCTTTTTTAACTGCTGTCTCCAAGGAGGTGTGAAATAAACTGCAGAACCACTGCCGTATCAATTGTAAGTGTTCTGGAAATTAAGTCTGCGATGGCACGCTGTAAAGAAATGAGAAGAACAGAACCAAAGCACGTGAATCGCTGGATTGCAATAGAATCTACATTTCTGGTAGTTAAGGGGAATATTCCATGAAATCAAAAGCTTCTCTGGAAGGCAGTGTGCTTTGTAAGGTATTTGAAAATATAAACCTGTACAGGGTGTTCATAGTTCTGTTTCTGTCTAGCACATGTATCCCCACCCTGAGAAACCCTGTAATGTTCCAAGAAATCTTTGATCTTGCCTTTCAGATCAAGATCTAAAGAAAAGACAGAAGGTGTGGAAGTTTCCAAAGAAAAGAAAAAAGACAAAGAAGACAAAGAAGAAGAGAAGGATAAAGATGCTACCACAAATACTGTGGCCACTGAGGTAGAAGCTTTTAACACTTACACATTTAAAACAGAATTTAAACTGGGAATTAAGTTAGCCATAGACTACTGCATGACAAAAGAAAACCTGTTCTTAGAGCTGGATAAAATCCTCACTGAATGAGAGCGTATTATCCTGAATAACACAGACTCCTGTCGTGGGGTGTGCTTCCTTGGCATAAGAAACATTCCTCTCAAGTCAAGATTTCAAACTGTTTAGACTGCAAGCCACAGACAAGTGTGAAGGATCTCTCGTTTTTCACGTTAGGTGTCAGTAGGGGACCTGAATTATTTTTTGTGTGTGGACCCAGGCAGGAACCAAAGAACAAAGGGAGAGGGAAAGTCGCTTTGCCGTGTTCTGTGACTTGAAAAGATGTGCCTAGATGAAGAATTCCCAAACTGGCAGTTTTGGCTGACTCCTCTAAAGCAGCGCGTTGTTACGAACTCTGCTTTGTTAACAGCCGCTGCACTGTCAGGGAGGGCTCCCCAGGCATAAACCACTCAGGCTTTTGTACTAGAAGAACTTTTGGAAATAGAGGGTAACATGATAATTTTTGAGTCTTTTATGAAACAATGGCTAAAGTGAGCTGAAGCTCACTGGTGTGAGTTACAGTATTTTTTTTTCCTGGTAAATGAGAGTTTGATTCACTATTATCTTAAAAATATACCAGCTACTATAATAAAGAAGTTAACTGCATTTCTTACTGGCAAATGTTATAGTTGACATTAGTATTTTTTATTTACTTTTGTTGTGATAAGTTTGTTGTGTATAAGTTTTCTGCTACGGCATGCTTGCACAATGGTTATATTTGTTTGAAGTAGCATAGGCTAAAGACAGTGGCCATTAATGTCCACGATTTGGTTGTTCTTTATCATAGAATTTTGATCAGAACAAATTAGAAGAAGAAATGAGAAAACGAAAAGAAAGAGTGGAGAAATGGAGGGAAGAGCAACGCAAGAAGGCAATGGAAAACATTGGAGAACTGAAAAAGGAAATTGAAGAGATGAAACAAGGGAAAAAATGGAGTTTAGAAGATGATGATGGTATTTAACTTTTATCTATAAACAGTTAAAATACTTTTGTTCCTAATAATATCTTTATTGCATTTAATTACTATGCAGATTGTGAACTATGAAATAAAAAAGCCTAAATCTGGTCGTGGCTTCACGTCGTTTAAGACAGAATTGAAATTAACAAACTGGAGAGGTTTTTATGGGGAAAAATGATAGAGTAATAAAACTGCATTGTAACTAGAACACACGTGAGCACTTTCTCTTTCCATGTCTGTTTTATTCCCATCTTTCCTGTTTCTATTAGACGATGAAGAAGAAACTGCAGAAGGAGAAAAAGAAGATGAGGAGGTTGAAGATGAAGAGTTAGATCCTTTGGATGCTTACATGGAAGAAGTAAAAGAAGAGGTGAAGAAGTTCAATATGAGAAGTGTGAAAGGTGGAGGTGGGAGTGAAAAGGTAAAATCACGTATTAAGATTTCTTATCTTTGTCTCCTTTTGAAATATCAAAATGGCATTGAAAAAAGGGTGAAAGTGCAAAAAAGCAAGAAGTGAGTTAGATGCACTTAATGCCTGTTGGCCTTAACTTTGATTTCCCGGTGTTTTTATCAAGAAGTTTTATCAAGTTTCATTATGATAAAATTTCACTGAAAGAAGTGAAAACCAAACCCCGGCATAATGCATTCAGAAGTACAAGGATTCTAGATATTTTATAGAGTGTGTTTAATTAATAGTTTTTCTTAACTGTTTTTGTAGAAAACCGGACCAACTGTTACCAAGGTAGTCACTGTGGTGACAACCAAAAAGGCAGCTGTGGAGTCAGAAAAGAAGAAAGGGGAGCTCATGGAGAATGACCAAGATGCAATGGAGGTAATGGAAGTGTCTTGTATTTCTACTATGAAAAGGCAGTGTGCAAGAATGAGGATAGCCTTAGGATTTTTCCCTCTCTGAGGAGAAAAGCATTTAGTTACTTAATTTGCAGAACCGTGGTCACAAGATTTTTGATTTTACGCACTTGTTGCTTGTACTGTTTTTTTTTCAGAAACTACAACTGCAGATTTATTGTTCAGAGGCAGTGGTATACTATATATGTATATATTTTTATATATTCTGAGAACTGCATGAGTGCCTCGGGTTGTCTGGCTTTGTGATTGTTCTTACTGTGACTGAGCTAGTGTATGGCACATGCAGTGAGTGTTCAGTTCGTGTTACTGAAATTGGGCACGCAGTCCTGGTGATCCTGTGTGGGAATGACCCATGAGCTAGTACAGAGCGTTTGTGTGCAGCTGCTCAGTCTGCGTGTTCAGTCACATGTATCTAGTCTGAAAAAAACGGGTTTATGTTCATTTCCAAACACCTGTAAGTTACGGATCTCAAAACACTTCACAGATTCTAATGAGACATCTCTTTCAGCACAAACAAGAGGTAGATTATTTCATTCCTCAGTAAATGAAAAACCAGAGCCTTTCAGAATACCATTCACACTAACTTGCAGACAAATTATTATCCATACAGTATTCCTCAGAAGAGGAGGAAGTTGATCTCCAGACTGCCCTGACTGGCTATCAGACCAAGCAGAGAAAGCTGCTAGAACCAGTGGATCATGGAAAGATAGAATATGAACCTTTCAGGAAAAACTTCTACGTTGAAGTACCAGAACTAGCTAAAATGACTCAAGAAGGTAAGGACAAATACAACGAGAACGCCTTGGGTACTATTAAAGAAAAGAATGATGGATTTTGATGTGCAAAGAAACAGCAAATTCTGTTGGAATATAAAGAGCATTTGTAGCAACTTGGTATAAAAGTTACATCACTATTATTGATAGCTTCATATAATTATGTGTGAAGCTTTGATTGAAAAATTTACCTGTGTCCTTTCCACCTACCTCCCATATTTATGTGTAACAAGCTAAAAGCTGTTTTTTTGTGGTAGTGAAATTAATATTTCATGTTCAGGGACAGATCAAGAATATTTTGATCAAGGCAGTAAAATGTCAAGTTTGACTCTTGTAATACAAACTGTTTCAGAGGTGAACGTATACAGGCTGGAGCTGGAGGGAATTACAGTCAAAGGAAAAGGCTGCCCCAAACCAATAAAAACCTGGGTACAGTGTGGTATTTCCATGAAGATTCTCGCTGCCCTCAAAAAGTAAGCAAGCACTTTATGAACTGTATCATGCTCGATTTTGTTCAGTGTTCTATCATTTGTTTATGAGAAACTTTTTTCCTTCGTTGCATAATGCAGCATGCCCATGTTTGCAGATGTTGTATGTACATTTACCTGTATGATAAACACTCAGTGTTGAGCTCTTGTTATGAACTATTCTTTCTGCCATTCGTTACCATGCTTTTGCTGCTCATTTTTTAGCTGTATTTTTTGAATGGCACTACTACGTGTCCGTGATAAATGTGAATATGCAAATCTCTTTTAGCGTGACTTTGTGATTCACATTCTGTCAAACCCTGTTTGGTCTTTAAATATCTTTTTTTTTTCCCTTTCTCTAAGACATGGGTATGAAAAGCCCACTCCCATTCAAACCCAGGCTATCCCAGCAATTATGAATGGACGTGATTTGATTGGCATCGCTAAAACAGGAAGTGGAAAAACTATTGCATTTCTGTTGCCCATGTTCAGACACATTATGGATCAGAGAGCATTAGAAGAAGGAGAAGGTCCCATAGGTAAAAAGCTTTTGTTTTGAAAACTTATATTTAAATAAATAAAAACTCAAGCATGTGCTTTAGAAAGGTCTTCAGTTCTTCTCTTGGTTGTAGGGAGGAATGCTTACTTACTAATGCCCATTAATGAGTGGCTTTTTTTTGTTTATTTATTTAGTTAACGATCACTGTGCTAGTTGATGTTGTTTCAAGAGCACTTGTGTGTCCGTATATCTGGGAGACCTTATTCCTTTGATTTTGAAACTTTGACCAGATTTCCGCCCCATCCCCATCCTGTCTTAATCCTCTTTTTCTGAAATTACTTTTTAAAAAATACACAGAAGTAAATTGCTGTAAACATCATTGCAACAGATCAGTTTTTATTGTATAATATTACAATGTGTGATTAAAATGCTTTGCTTCTCAGCTGTCATTATGACACCTACTCGCGAGTTGGCTTTGCAGATTACCAAGGAGTGCAAGAAATTCTCAAAGACACTTGGACTTCGAGTTGTCTGTGTTTATGGAGGAACAGGAATCAGTGAACAGGTATGCAAATGACACAGCTTACTTGTCAAATAACTCTTGAACTTTATTGGTTAATGTTACTTTTGCAGTGAATGTAGTTCTTTCTCGTTCCCATCAATCCAGTACATTTGCAACCTTCATTATGGATTTTCTCCGTATGAATAGCAGTAGTGAAAAAGCTTAAGCGTTTGCCCGTAACTTAGCTTTACATATACTGATCTTGAAAATTCTCAAGTATGGTCCTTAAAAGTTTCAGACGGTTTGTTTTTATGTACGTACGGAGTGTGACAGTAATTAAACTATTAGTGGGACATGATAGTTTGGAAGTTGTTGAGAAGCTGTATTTCTGTGAGAGTTCCCCTCAAGACAAAAAAAGCCAGAAAAAAGGTGAAGTTTGGTTTATTGCATTATCAAACACTGCATGCCAGAGTAATTCGGAGATTAATTTCAAGGGATTCCCTCCCCGTTTATGGAAACAACAGGAGTGATCATCTGTGATAGAACATGGTTTATTTAGTGTCAGTTGTCCCTAATATAGCATGTGACATTTCTTACAGGACTTCAGCTTGTAGAGAAGTCATATTCCCATTGTAACCACTTCAGGCGGTAGTCACTTCGGTTGTCAGAGGTTTCTCTTTTAGAAAGCTGTTTTCCAAAGACTTAAATAAACTGCTATGTAAAATCTTTACATAAACAATTCCCACTAGTAGAGCAGCTGTATTACAGTTGTTTTCTTTTTTGCAAGGTGATACGTTTTTAAAAGAAACACAAAACAAAAAACCGCTCTAATAGTTTGTTTACTATGTTTTAAAATCAGATAGCTGAACTCAAAAGAGGTGCTGAAATTATTGTTTGCACACCTGGACGTATGATTGACATGTTAGCAGCTAACAATGGTGAGTAGAAAACCTTTTCCTATGGAGAACTTTTTCTATTTGTTGTGTAATTCTAACAAATTCAAAAGATCATGTATTTTGATAAATGGTCTTATGGAATTTTCTTACATCTCTTCAGGCTGCACTATCTAGCTATTGAGAATATGTAGCATTAACAGTATCATGTATTGGTTTGACTTTTTTGGGAGGACAGGAAATATTACATTCTTGAAGAGTTTCTGAGAATGTTTATCATAGTTAAACTTAAAATGTACTGGTTCAAATTTTTTAACTTCCAAGCCATTTCGATAAAGGTTATATAGCAGTTGTCTGCCCACTGATCTTTTATTGTTGTTAGTGTAGCTCAGCAGTTACCCACTTTTACATAAGAGCATCTGACTCTGCCTTTATCTGTTGGTTTTAAAAAACAGACAGAGAAGCCCTCCCTAAATAACTGCAAAAGTGAAAGAACCAACTTTACATCAAATATTCAGATTGATTAAACTGAGCCACTGCAGCTTTAAGAGGTTTTGTCCTAGTGTAACCATTGCATGCTTATTAGATAAAGTTTTATTATTAAATTATTCCACATCAAAACCTCTACTAAACTGTTGACATTATTTAACTTCTGTGGAAAAAGTACCTTCAAGACATATAGAACTGGGCTTCCAAGACTTAAATCGTCAAAGGTAGGTACATTAATGCTGTTCCCAAGTAATTTTACGAAGTTATTATTTGGGGATGAAAGTGTTAAGATACTAAATAGATAAGTAGATTTTAAGAAATATTTATTTTGTTCCTTAAGTATGAATTCTGTATCTTAAAAAAATGCAGTGCTAAATCTGTAAAAAATAAATTGAGGATTCAGCTACAATTTGCTGAAGCTGAGAGGACCAAATTCTACTGTAGTTTTTTAGGCACAAGTCTGAGTTAGAGTTGTAGAAAATGTGAAGAATCTGTTCCATTCTGAGAGCATTTGACAGTGTCACTCCACAGTTTTTCGGAAGTGAATGTGTTCACATGTTTATATTGCTTAAGAATATGATTCTTAAATCCTTGAGTTAAGTCCTTCTCAAGAAAGGGAATCTCTTAGCTATTTGTTTGTTTGGGAAGGGTGCTAATTATCCTGTCCATCATAATTTCAAAATGTTCAGATATACACCTTGCTTATTTTGTTTCCAGCTGTCCCAGAGTTTGGGGTGGTTCTTAATTTTAAATTTAGTAGTGTCACTGGGTAGGTTTTAATCTGTGTATTCGTTTTGAAAAGACTGCTTTCTTTGTTTTATGTGTATTATTAGCAGTTAACTAGAATTAGCGTGGTTGTCCTCATGTAGTTATTTCTAGCTCCAAGGAAGCATTACAGAGTATATGTATAAAAGGAGTTTTGCTGAGGCTGCAACAGTTAGCACTGGACTTTGCCTTCCACACATGCGCTGTAATCTCTAATATGTTTTTTTCTAGGTGGCGCTGTCAGATAATGGCTGATGTGGCTCCTTGCTTCATCTCAGTCTTAGTTTTATGATGTGTTTTGGCGAGGGCAGTTTTCTGAATTTTACAGGTTCTTCTGGCCCTATGATGGTATGCAAGAGAAGAGTTTGACAAAATAAAGGGCCTTGTGCATACTTACACATTTCACAGAATGTATATGTGATTAAAATGAGAACATTAAAATTCACATTTAGTGAATTTTTTTTTAAATAATTAATATCTTTGTTAGAAGATAGTGAGACTATATAACATTTTAAAAAATTATTCCTGAGGGAAACTAGATTTCTATTTGATCTTGTTTCCCATGTGTTTTTTCCTCGTTTTTCACAGGTCGGGTGACAAATCTCCGTAGAGTCACATACGTTGTACTTGATGAAGCAGACAGAATGTTTGACATGGGCTTTGAGCCTCAGGTAATTAGTGGCATGAGTGATATTGCCACAAGATGTTATTTTCCACTTAAAGGATTTTGCAATGCTACCCTATTATTACACTGCCAATAAGCCTTCAAAAAGATGTGCTACGTATGGACAGCAGTTTAAACTGACTCTTTAATATTTCTATTATTCTCTCATGCTTTGTTTTCAATAAATTCTTATGTAGCGTAGGTTTTTCTCTAATGCACTAATTTAGTTATTTTTTTACACGCTTGTTTTGGATACTTGCAGATTTCATATCAGTAGTCGTAGCCTGCTTATAAAGTCCTCGATGTCTCCTGGCAAAATCGTGCAGGAGACAGGAACAAAATTTTGGGAACATTGGTGAAAAATTACTTGCTGGCAGCTTTGGACATCCAGGACTCTTCAGTTGTCATCAGGCTACACTATCCTCCAAAACTAGGAAAATTCCTTTACTTCTTCTCTTGAGCTGTATGGTTTTTGCTACACGTCTTAAGATTCCTACTGGGCTGTTGCCGGGTTGTGTATTGCCACTCAGCTTCCTTTCAAATCCAGCGAGTATTGCTTGTCTTCCAATGCTAGCACTTAGGTCCCAAGAGGAAATCTGTAAAGAAATGTTTTGTAGTCTGTGTAGTGCAGATACCACCTAACTTTAAAGATGACAGCTGTGTATGTGTATGAAATTCAACTACAGCACTGGGGTATTAACTGGGAGTATTCTCTTAAACCAGGTTATGCGCATTGTAGACAACGTCAGGCCTGATCGTCAGACTGTCATGTTCTCTGCTACTTTTCCCAGAGCTATGGAGGCATTAGCTCGGAGAATCCTAAGTAAACCTATAGAAGTGCAGGTCGGAGGCAGAAGTGTCGTCTGTTCTGATGTGGAGCAACATGTTGTGAGTATCACACATCTGCCTCGCTTATCTTCTCGTTGGCTTTCAAAGGATGATTTCCAGCAATATTGAATGTAAACCAGTATACTCACAGAGCTTTGCTTTGTAGAAGTTTAGTGACCTTATTAAACATAAAGTCAGAATAAACTAACACCCTAATCTGCAAATGCAATGGGATCGCTTCTTAAAAAAAAACAACCTTGGTTTCGTACTACTAAGCTGAACAGCAGTTTTGCCACTGGCTGTGGAAACAGCCTGAAAAAGTCATCTCCTGTTCCTGACTTTTGTGCATCCTGAATGCGTTTAATGACTTAAGACACAATTTATGCTCTTTCTACTTAGCTTTTGTCTATCTTTTTCCAGATTGTTATAGAAGAGGAGCAGAAGTTTTTAAAGTTACTGGAGCTACTGGGACACTACCAGGAGAAGGGATCGGTCATCATATTTGTAGATAAACAAGAACACGCTGATGGGTTGTTGAAAGATTTAATGAGAGCTTCCTATCCGTGCTTGTCTCTTCATGGAGGTAATCTACGTAACAACTGCAGACTAGACTGTTGGTATTCAGTAGTTATGAAGAGAAGTTATTTAGTTCCTGTACACTACTGACTTTTATTTCTATGTCTATTGAAACAGACATGGTAGTTTTCTTAATTACTCTTGATTGTTCCCTGTGAAGTGTCATCAGATGCCAAATCTTGTCTCTGTGCAACAGGATTGTTCCTGAGAGTTAACGCATCTCAGGGACTATTACTGACTACTTGCTATTGTAGAGTAGTGAATGCCATTGGGGGAGTATTACATGGTATTTTTATTTGAGATTCCACAGTAATAGCAGCTGTAGTTTCACTTTTCTGCCATCAAGTAGTAATGTAACAGAAGTAGTTTAGTAGCAAGAAAAGGAAATCTCTTTAGAATATTGTCCATCTGTCTTAGTATTTTGAAACTTTCTATATATAATGCTCTTTAAAAATACAGTAACCAGTAAGTACAAAACCACCGTTCATTTAATGCAGCACTAGAAGAGGAGAAAATCTTCTTCTTCTGAGATTTCTGTTGCCTTTAGAGAACAGACAAAGCCTCCAGATGAGGTCTCAGTTGAATATAAGAACTCCAATAGAAAATCATACTACATAAGCTTTTGAGGATCTTGGTATGAGAATACATTTTTTGTAGTGGGAAAACCAAAAGTTTTGTTATTCTGGATAGTGGACTAAGAGATTTATTATTCTGGCTAATGTATTTTGTCTGTAAAAGTGTGAATGTATTGAGACTTTATTTGTTTCAGCTTTTGGTTGGTTGATGTTGGGGCGCATTTTGACCTGTGTAGAAATTCTTCTGGCTCAGAGCAGAGCTTTGTCCTTAACCGTTTTGTCTGATTTCTTGCAGGTATTGATCAGTACGACAGGGACAGCATAATTAATGATTTCAAGAATGGAATTTGCAAACTTCTGGTGGCCACATCTGTAGCAGCAAGGGGCTTGGATGTAAAACAGTTGATGCTGGTGGTCAACTATAGCTGTCCCAACCATTATGAAGATTACGTGCACCGAGCAGGCAGAACTGGACGAGCTGGCAATAAAGTATGCAGAATCAGTTGCCTGATTTGGTTGTTACTGAAAATTTTTCCTTGTTTATTGCTTGATAAAGGTGTTTCCAAGGGATAGCTGCAGAGGGAGTAGTTTACATTACTGGTGGGAAGAAGTTTTTCCTTTACAGTGCATGTAAGGTTTTTGAGTGATCATGCGTAAAATATATTCTGAATTTTGGCACTATGGAAGTTGGAACTTACATGTTCTGATGTATGAATGTTCTCTTAAATCCCAGTTGTGGCTGAAAGTTTGGGTGTTTTTCACTTTTGGAAATGTGCCCTACTAGGTTTATAAGATTCTATTTCTCAAACTTGTAACCATTACAAGATTGAAAGGAAAGGCTTCAGTATCTACCATGTGAGTGTATTACCTTTGTATCGGCGTCCTGGGAAATCACACTCTGCTAAAAAAAGTATCTGCGTTAATGTCATGGTTACTTTTATTGAACATTACAGAATCATCTGTGCAAAGGTGCTTCAATGCATTTAGAGATAAAGCGTCTTTAGAGATTTTTCTTTATTATCTTTTAAATTAATTTTGACCAGGGGTATGCGTATACATTCATTACTGAGGATCAGGCACGGTATGCTGGTGATATCATTAAGGCTTTGGAATTGTCTGGGAATCCAATTCCTACTGATTTGGAGAAGCTCTGGGCTGACTTCAAAGACCAACAGAAGGCTGTAAGTAATTCTTTCCTCTGTAGTGGGCTTTGGTCTGGGTTTAATGTGTGCACGTGGGTCCAGTTGTACAGTGCACTCACATGAGTCATCTCACTGACTTCACTGAGAACACACAAGTGTGCTTAGCTAAGTGTGTATTGTCGAGATTGAGATCCTGAATGTCATTTACAGGACTGTTCTTGAGAATTAAAATACTGTCGTCTGCTGTGTGATGGAGAAACACCTCCTGCATGAGGGGCACTCTGGCTTTTATCAAAATTCACATAAAAATAAGAAAGTTCTTTCATAAATTTGTATCGTTATTTCTAGAGCTCTTGCCATCAGAGGATCTTGCTCATGCTGTGAAGAGTGACTTCACAGTTGTTCTGATATAAAAACTGGAGGGGTCTTTTACTGCATTTGAAAAACATTTAAATGTATACTTGCAGAAAATCCCAATAGTGTGTTGTTTCTATCTGCTGAATTAACACAGCTTTTAAATTACATTTCATTGTCAAATACAGCTTTTTAAATCTGAAGAACTTTCTAAATGTGCTGGGATTTGCTTTTTAAAATTCTTAAAAATTATTTGTATAATTCTATATTTATTTTATGACTAGCGGAATCAGGATTTTAAACTTCGAAGTGTGAAAATAACCTGTTTTTATTTTCAGGAAGGAAAGTTGATTAAAAAAAGCAGTGGATTCTCTGGCAAAGGTTTTAAATTTGATGAAACAGAACAGGCTTTGGCTAATGAAAGAAAGAAGCTACAAAAAGCAGCTCTTGGCTTGCAAGATTCAGATGATGAAGATACAGCCGTTGATGTAAGCATCTGAAAATAAGATTTAAGTTGCTTGAGGATTTCCACAATAGTTGTTTTTTCCCCATTAGGTTACATTACGTTGCAGAATGCATGGATTTTTGTTACTCTTAGGTAACATAGGTCCTATGCTACTGACTTAATCAGTTACATTCCACGAGTAGATCTGTATGTATTCTTTGATATAAAAGATATACAGCTATGAAGATGAAGATTATGAAGATCTTGAAAGTCTCTTTCTGACTTACTGGTTTTATACTTACAGTAATACTTGTAGTTATGTAAATGTCACAGAAATTCTTTGTAATATTAATCTTGGTTAAATGAAATAGAATGATTGACCTCAATTACAAACATTTTTTTCACTTGCAGTGTTTTAAAGAAATTCATAGTAGCCTTTTCTATTTCTAAATCCTTATTAGATTCCTTTCATAGTGTTTGTTAGGCTCCTTTTCATGACCTTGAAAGTGAACACTGTGTTCAAAATTTTCCTGATTAATGGGTCATCTGCTGTTCCTTTTGTTGAGTTGGAGTTCTGGGCAGGTTTCTACCATTTATTTGAGAATTATTTCTTTAAAAGCACGTTAACTAAACATACCTTAGTTTCATCTTTCTGTAGGATGAGAAGATTATCTAATGGTAAATGCAGTGATCTAATAATTGTTATTTTCTTTAGATCGATGAACAAATTGAAAGCATGTTCAATTCAAAGAAAAGAGTAAAAGACATGGCAGCACCAGGAACATCAAATGCTCCTACACCGTCAGCTGGGAACGCAGAAAAACTAGAAATTGCTAAAAGATTGGCTTTGAGAATCAATGCCCAGAAGAATCTTGGAGCAGAGGCACAAGTATTTGTCCCCTTCCACTTCAAGGTCAGAGCTTTACAGAGCTTTTTTTTCTTTGTGCAGTTCTTTGTTCTGTGGCTGCTATTGCATTTAGTGACTCTGCACATTAATAACATAATGCATTGTTTAGCTCATTTGTGCTGGGCTAGCTCAGTTCTAAGTTGTAGGATTTGTAGTGAAACTGATAGGATAGTAAGATTTAATACAGAACTGGAAATGCTTTGTTTGTCCTGGCAAAGAGTTAATTCATTACTGATGAAATTACACAGTTAGGTTTTGTCAGCTTTAGCAGAGCTGTAGAACATCTTTCTCTGTTGAAGCATGCAGTGTACAGTCCATTTAGATTTAGGTTAATGTGGTCTGGAACGTCCAAAAAGTATTTTGAGCTGAATATACAAAAGACAAGTAAGATCTTCTCTATGCACATATGAGGGGAGTTACTGAGAGGAAGGAGAGAAGAGAAAGAGAAGTTTGGAGAATGTGTTTGTTACGTGGACAGTTCATAGAAAGCTTTAATAAAACCCTTGTTGGTTTATATAGGACTTCTTTTGGTGACCTTATTCTCAACATGGACCTGTGTAATTTTTTTTACAGGATGTGATGCAGCAGGCTACAAATGCCATCCTGAGAGGAGGCACAATTCAAGCTCCTACTGTATCTGCCAAGACCATTGCAGAGCAACTGGCTGAAAAAATCAATGCTAAGCTCAATTATGTACCCATAGAGAAGCAGGAGGAAGAGAAACAGGATGGAGGACAAAATGAATCCTTTAAGAGATACGAAGAAGAATTAGAGATCAATGACTTCCCACAGGCAAGTAACCATTTTGCTATCATCACGTGTAAATTGCCATTATTTAACAAAGGTTATCTTCATAGCTTAGGCTATGATTATTCCACTAAAATGTTTTGTCTCTATTTCTCATCATACCTAATTGAAATTACTACATTATCTGTGATTGCTTCTCAGCTTGTAGATAACACAGTGCTTTGTGGATATCAGAAAAACAGGCATTCATTTTAATACAAAACTCTTTTCACCCTCTGCCACTGACTTCTCATACCCAAATCTCTGACACCGTCTGGCATTTTTTCCAAAGGCCGTGCTACTATGGCTGATGTTGCACTGCTTTTTTATTACCTGAGTGTTTTTGCCATTCAGAATATTGCTGCTTTAGTCTACCTCATCTGTTATTTTGAGAATTTATATTCCACAGTATCAAGCACAAATTCCTTGTATTTATCTTTGAGGTTCTGCCCAGGTTTACCTTATTTTGTCAAGTTGTTTTGTTATTAGTTTGTTACCTTTCCCTTTCAAAAATCCTCTTAATTCTTATCCTAAGCAGTTTCTCATTTATAGAACATGTTCTAGATTTTATAATCTTGCTAAGGATCCTCCTGACCCTTTAGGATACACTTGCCAGGTACAAAGCATTGTCTGCTCATAACAGCTAGACAGGTAACTGTTCTGCTGTCTGTGTATGTGTGTCTTCAAATAAATAAATGGTAGATTTTATTTTTTTCTGTAGAGCTGCACTATTAAAATAGCTCTCTTCTGGTCTTCTTTTTGCTCTTCATTATTTTGTAATAGCTTCTCTGAAACACTGATGGTTATACAGCAGTTCATCAGTGAGAATCATCACCGCTCGTTTTGTCCCTGGAAAATCTCTATAAGGGAGAGGGACTTATCTTGTACTGTGTATCTGTGTGATACTGAACACAGAGCAGATCTGAGATGATGGAGATAACGTAAGATAAAACGACTGCCTAAAGCAATGACAGCTGTGTAAGCTGTTTTTTACAGAAGTGTTACGCAGTCATTCGGTACTATCACACGTGAGATACGCATAGGGTATTTCTTGTTTGTCTGAAATGTCATCTAACCTTTGAATTGCGATTTTGTGTAATGCCTTTCTCCTTGTTGAGCCTCCCATTTCCTTTACCTTGCAGACTGCCAGATGGAAAGTTACCTCCAAAGAAGCGCTCCAGAGAATCAGTGAATATTCTGAAGCTGCTATTACAATCAGAGGAACTTATTTCCCTCCAGGAAAAGAACCCAAGGAAGGAGAACGAAAGATTTATTTGGCCATAGAAAGTATGTATTCTTTTTATAAATGTTTCACTTAAAGATACGACTCTATCTTTGTGACTGAACATTGAATTCTATGTTCTGTTACTGAGCCGCTGTAGTTACTTTGCAAATTAATATAGTTATTAAAGAAGCACCCGTTTATCTTAATACACTTTGGCAAATGATCCATAAGGATCACGGAAAAACTAATCTGCCACAGAACAACAGCAGACATGTAGGGAATCAGTTCAGAGGAGAGGGAAACAAAAGAGGAGAAAAAAAATCAATAAGCACAAAGATGTCTCTGCCAGTGTGAAATAAGGAAGAAAAGGGGATTTTGTGGGGTTTGGTTGGTCAAGCTTTAAGAAACTACATCAACTACTACAACAAAAACGTTGCAAATCTCATTATGGTTAAGTAGCATTTTTCTTAAGGAAACCTCTAACTTAGGTATTTCTGAATATTGTAATTTGTGACTGTCTATTTTAAGTATCTTCCTTAAAACAGAACACAGTCCAGCTGTGGCAGTCTATACAATACTAGAGTGTCTTTCAGCAAATAGCTGAGGATATTCAGCAAGTTTTACAGTGTTTCTGAAAATAACCAGCAAGGCTTATTCTGTAGGCTTCACGTACAGAAAGTGTTTAAGACTGTAATACTTTTTGTCTTCAGGTGCCAATGAACTGGCTGTACAGAAAGCAAAGGCAGAAATCACACGACTTATAAAAGAGGAGCTCATCAGATTGGTGAGTGAAACACCCAGAACGCAGAGGGAAAGTGCTTTCGTTTATGCTTTATGAGATTGACTTCTACAAACGTTGACACTAGCGCGCATTTTTAGTAATATCAGGGACGGGAGCCTATGGATCTCCAAACCAGATTCATTCAACAGCCCAGAAATTACATTGCTGTGTTCAGTCAGCCAGACATGCGGCAGTTGTCCAGCCAGCAGATGGAGATAACACATTAACGGAGCTTTTTGAATAAAGACCCCTGAAAGAGAGCTCCAGATAAACTTCCTAATTTCAGCACCATCAGGCAGGAGGGAGGAGAATTATTCCCCTCACTTTATTACTTTTATAGACGTTGAGAGATTTAGTTTGCCATGCGTTTACAGCATACTCAGCTAATAATCAGCTGTGCTCAGCATACTCTGTTTTCAAATAAGATACTGTCTTGAGAAACGATATTTTGAGTTCTCTGGTTGCAGAAACCTTGGCTTTTTCCACATTAATCTTCAGTGGTACTACATTAGACTTGACAGCTTCTCTGGCTTTTCCTGTTAGGCAGCCTTTCAAATCAGCAGTCGGTTTCAGTGGTCCTGCTGAGCCGTTACCGATAGGTTTCTTTCGTGTTCAAAATTGTCAGCCTCCCCATAAAAATGTTTTCCAACGGAAGGATATTGCTGAGGAACTGATTATTTACATGTAATGTGGTTTCATTGTTTGTGAGGTTTTATTGCAGTTCATTTATCCATTTTCACTTTTAACTCCGATTATTCTCTCCTTTATTTTCAGCAAAATTCATACCAACCAACCAACAAAGGAAGATACAAAGTTCTATGAGTATTTGGAGTTATCTGTCTGCCAGTGGCCGGTGCGTGAAACTTTGTGGCTTCTGTTGTTTTTGCTGTTTACACTGCTTATTGTAAATTAAGATTTGGTTTTTTTTATTTTGTCTTGCGGACATTTTTTAACAGAAAATTGATACTTGCTGAAACATCTTAATTCTCTCACTGAAGTTATCAGTCTTAAAGCAGACCAGTTTTGGCCGAGCATGATTTAATTTAAAAGTGCAGTGTATATACTTTTCATCATAAAGATTATAAGATAAAATAGATTTTAATTTTCCTCACAGACTATACTGTTGAGTAAACTAAACAATGGTGGGATTTGTGTTGGAAGTTGTTAGAATGTACCTGCTTCATATTGTGGGGATGGTCCATGCCATATCAGTTTATACTGGAGAAATTATAAAGCATCAAAATAAAGGCAGGATTTTCTGCTGATCCATAGCATCTCTCTGGCTGGTTCCACACGCATTCGTTCCCTGTACAAATGTTCCCCCTAAGGTCAGAGAGTCTTGCAGTGATCAGAGTAGAGAATTTTATCCAGAAACACTTGAGGTCTGGTTTTAAGATCTACTTAGCCTTTTCATGTCCCATTTTGTCTTTATCATCCAGGTAATAGAATAACGCTTTGGTTTTTGTTGGTGTTTTTTTGTAAAGTGAAATGTTTTGTAATATGAAAATAGTTTTCCTGGTTGTTTTTTTTTTTTTAAACATCAGAATTTTAGACTTTGATTTTTTTTCCTTATTCTCTGACATAAGAATGAAAGCTTGTTTAAAAAGAAATTCTCAGAAAAAAGAGAAACTTCTTTTGTAATGAAATACGACTCTCACTTTTTTATAGTGTTCTTATATATACATTTAATGTGATTTCCCCCCCCCAGGGTTGTTGTCTTTATTAATGTTAGTACATGGCTTTAAGTAAAAGTGAATAATGATATTTATGAGTGAATTCCACAAATATTGACTATCATTGCAGTCAATAAGCTATTGGGACAGGCAAGACCTTTGGTTTTGAGGTCTCATCCCCATAACCATTAGTATTAATGATGGACACTGACTACTCCTGAGCATTTAACTTTCCTGTCTACTTACCTGGAGCCTAAGCGGTAGCAGTTTGAATGCTGTCATTCTAGCAGCTGCAGGACTTTGAAGATGATGACTTTCAAAAGGACTTTTGTAGAAAGCTTTTCTTACCTGACACACTGAGAAGAAATGTGTCATTTTAAGAGCTGTGTATATACTGCTTTAACCTGGTGAAGACAAATCATACAACCTGCATCACGGCTGTATAAATTCACAACTTCTGGTTCCCAACTTCAGGTAGTTTAAAGGACTGTTTGCATACAACTGTCTGTTACTCTAACATCAGTGTACCTCATCTGCAGTATAGGAAAGGAAAAGAATGATTACACCAACTTAACAGGATGCATTTAGGATAAGAACACCCATAATGTAGTACTTGCCAATATTAATGCATTGAGTAGAACAAAGAGAAGTAGCACACACAATAACACTTCTCTAAACTGCAAACAGGAATCTCAAATTAAAGCCCTGTGGTTCCCATTAAATACATCCTTTGTTAATAACTGGGTTTTGATATGTTTCATACAACTTGTTTGCTGAATTGTCTAACTTTTTGACAGTGTCCCCCCAGAAGAGTGACAGATTTTGGTGTATTTAATGAAGAGCACTTTCAAGTTTGGACAGTCTGACACTTCTTTAAAAATCTTGTTTCGAAATGTTCATATATATATTGGTATCTCCTTAAGAAGGCATGATGGAGACGTTTTTGTGATTTCCAGCTTTGCACTGTTGGATTTCAGAGGTGCAACCATGTATAATCTCTAACTTCCTGGGGTTTTTAAATGCAATGTCAATATTCCTATGTTTTTTAAATTCCAGCAAAAATAAAAATAATTTCAATGTATATTTTTCAGAAACTGTCTTTCTGAATAGCTCATCTGTTTTCTGCACTTCATTGCTGCTGCGTTTCTTTCCTATGACATAACCTCATACTTTCTGGAGTAGAGTGATGTGTACAGTAACTACTGCTTGTGTTTTTCGACTAGAAGTTCAATGAGATGCAGTTCAGACTCAAAAAGTTGTAGTGAAGGTGTTTGGATACATGAAAACAGGAATAAAATGCATGTAAGTCAGAGGAGAAGAAACTTAAATTAACAAATACACAAGGAAAAAAAGGTGGAAACAAGATGAGGATCAAAGTTGGGAGAAGACACAGTTAAATAATGAAAAATGCTCTACATTTTTTCCAAGCGTGTCCATGGATATAGACAAGTTCTTTATGACCATCACGGCTGCTTTCCAGGGAATCACCAGTTGTTGGAAGAGCACAGGGGTGCTGTATTTATTTTTTCTGTTGTTTGTTTTAAGATACATAAGCGGAGCTTGTTCCGTACCTGCCCAAAGTGATACACTGCCAGCTTTCTAGGTTGCTTTATGTTTTCAGTGCTTGAGTAGAGTGGTGTTTGGGGTGGGTAAGTGATACAAATGTCTGATACCGAATAGCGAATGAGTGTTTGCCTGTGTTTTGCAGTAGTGCAGTGTTGTCATGCCGTGGTGGTGGTACGAGGTGATGCTCTGGGGTGTTGCTGTTCTGAGTGAACAGGGCACTGGCACTTCTAGGTGGCAGTGAAGTCGGAGAGAACTGCTGAGTAGGTGAAGGTCTGTGAACCTGGAGGAGACACTGAACACCAGGGGTGGCTGGAGGCAGGGAGGGGGAGGCCTGTGCCACTTTTTTCTGTGGCAGTCTCAGCACAGCCTGAGGTCCTGGCCCCAGCAGGTCAGCATCAGCACATCAGGCTACGCGAGTGGGCACATGGGCAGAGGTTTTACTGGGTCCTAGCCAGGCAAGCAGGAGAGGAGGACAACAGCCATGTTCTGAGGGGCACGGAAACGGGGGTGGGGAATTCACAGCGAGATGAACAATGTGTGTAATCACAGTTCAGAATTTCATGCTATCCTATTGATATTGCACGTGGTTACCACCCCTTGTTTTGGCAGATAGGCAGCTTAAGGCCTGCTTTATATGCCAGTCTTCCTGTTGTAACCAAAATGTAATGTGTAGATCACAGCCCAGCATGTTCAGTAACTGTTCCCTGTCCTGGCTGCTTGAGATTTGACTTCTACAATTAAAGCAGTGCAGTCTATTTAACGTGCATTTGGCTGCTAATTGAACAGAAGATTCTGAGGCTCAAAGTGCCATCTGTAGGAGCTTTTCACACTCAAGTCTTCCACATGGAAGACAAAAAAAAAAGATCTTTTAAGCAAAGCTTTGCTAAAATTCTGCCATTGTAATAGGCAAATATAAACAAACACCAAAGGCTGGATTTGGGATCTTCCTAAAATAATAAGTAAAAGAATGCTGGAGTCTCGGAGAGCACACTTTGGTATTTCAGCCCTTCAGACATGTTTACATCTGTAAAGAAACACCCATTATTTCAGCGAAACTGGTGACAGAGACACAGGTATCTGCATAGCTTGCCAGAATTACTTTTTAATGTTCTGCCGTGGACGCACGTTATCAATAGCGTGTTGCCAAACACCCTCATTAAGAAAACCTCTAAATTTGCCCAAATATTTGCTTAAACAGGCTGACGAGTTTCTTCTGTGTGAACGTTGGTGTAAAACCAGGCCTTGCCACAAGCCTCCTGGCAGCGAGTTACTCGTGCAGGTCGTGCGCGGCCCCTCGCTGTATCCTAGCGTGAGCGCTGGGCCCTGTCTGCGCGTTCTGGCCTCCTCACGTGACGCTCCAGGAATGCACTGCACTTTGATTATTTTTCTTGACCCAGATCTCTTCCAAATATGGTCTCAGCTTAAACAAGTTTGTGTTCTTAGAGCTCTGGCGTTTGCAGAAGAAATTCTGGCTTCCAGCGAGCTGTGGCTATATAGGGGGAGTGGAGGCGGAGAACAACTTAAAAATGTAAAGATAAAAGGCACACCAGCTGGACTCAAGTTTGTCCCAAAATGTACATTTTGTAAAATGTTTATACAATGCTCGGCAGGAAGATTTGTTTTCATAATTTTAGCTACAGTGGAAATGACTGGTTTTAAATAAATGACCATTAGTCTGAGTGATTGCCACCCAAACATTGCTTCTCTGAGACTTCTCATCTGAAACATTTCAATGTTTTCCTTTAGTCAGACTGAGAGATACCAAATTGTCAAGCTGACCAGCATAAGCGGGGGTAAATTAATTAGTGTCTCAGAACTAAGTCGTTCTAGTGAGCTACAAAATTATTAATAACCTAGTGGGGAGCAAGCGTATGATTCTTAAGTTACTTTATAATTTGGCCACTCTAAGTACAAAGTTCATCGTCACAAACATGTTTCTCAGAACAAAAAATACCACTGGGCAACTGTTCCAACTGCCAAGCAAGGAAAATGTTACACTTAACGAAAATCCTTAATCTTAACTAAAACCTACATTGCCTCTGCCTACACACGTTAGCAAACAAGTGAAAATAGAAATTATGAGCTCGGATAATTTATAGTTAAATAGACGGGAGGTCATGGCAGTTGCGGTACTGAGTTCTCCAGCTTGCTCAGCATGCTGCGTAGCTGAGGACACTGAGAAGCTCCTGCACTGGCAGAAGGAGGAATGTGTGCTTTTAGGCTCTTCCTCTCCTTGAAAATGTGGATCCGCCAGTGAGATCTCCAGTAAAGGAGAAGGGGAATGAGGCTTTGCGTTTGGACATAGGAAAGGGCGGCTTTTCATTACATCTTTTACCTTACAGATAATTAATTCTAATCATTTTCTACTGCTAGTGAGAGCAGCCCTTTAGAGAAAGAAAAGGAGGAAGCAGATTCACAACCTGAGTAACAGCTCTGGGGAGCTTTTGCAAAACAAGACAGTTGCAGACCGATTTATCTTTTGTTTGGTTTTTATTAGAGCAGTGTGCAGATGAGGAAACCAGACCCTGTTGCTACCAGATCAGGATTTGAGCTCTGCGGGCACAAGAGCTGGTTCATCTGGGGCAGGTTTGCCTGGAGCCCAGTGCAGAGCAGTCACACAGACCAGGTCCAGCTCCAAGGTCAAACGTTTAGATCTCGCCCTGCCAGTCTGCCCACGACAGCCTCAGCAACTCGATTCAGGTTTCACAGCTTCTTGGGATGGAACCTCTCACTGCTTCATGTTACGAGTTCACTCCTCTCTGTTATTTGACTGCTGCTGCGGTCTGTTGAGATCACGATTTCTTCTAGATAAAGCAGGAGCCTGAGCCCAGCCTGACTTCCATCACCTTCCAGACTAAGATAAGGAAAATAACAGGATACCAAAGAGGTACTGAACTCTACTGCTTTTGATTGGCAGCAGCATTTCCAACAGGAGTTAAAAACAGCAGAAATAGGTTTGTGAATAAACTGAATAATTTGCTAAATTAAGCTAAATAAATGCTGCTTTTCCCTGCTGCCGCCTTATATTGCAAGTGAGGATTCCTGCATGCATTAGGAAGCACTGGCAAAAAACTGAACCATTGTCTTGGCAGGATGTTTCACAGCAATTTTTGGCCTGAAGCGCTCCAAGTATTGTAGATATGGGCTATCACAGGGTTGGAGTACAGCAGTTGGCTCCCCAAACAACAGCAAGAGAGGACAATATTTAGAAAACCGTAACTAGCCATTTGTAAAAGTTGCAGGTTCTTTTTTTCCTGGTCTTTCTTGCTGTTATTTTCTAAGACCTCATCTGAATAACGCAGAACAACTTTCAGACTCTTTCAGATGTCAGTCATTTAAGGACCTATATGCTCATTTAGATCCTGTGATTTGAAGGTGTATATGCTGCTATCCATGGCCCGAGAGTACTAACAGTAACTAAACTCTTTAGATTAAGTAGAACAAAATCTTTAATATTAATCAACAGTACTTCACTGGATCCGCTGCTGTAAGATACCAGCGGCTCATGGTGCATGGACTCAACCCTGTATGAGTCACATTGGAAACGGCTGCCATCTTCATTGCGAAGTCAGCAGTGAAAGAGAACTAACAGATTATTTTAATACAGTCCTGAAGGTGGATTCCTCTATAATGGATTGCAGCATTTGTACTATTGGGACAGAAAGTATCATGCTCCTCCATCCAAAGGAAAGCAGTGGAAACACTAGGAGTCCTGAGTTTTCATGACTATGCTTAAGCCTTTTAACGTATACAGAAGACACGTTCTAGGATTTATTTTACTACACAAAAAATCTGATTTATCCTTCAGAGCCAGATGCAAAGGTAAATGTGAATAATGCTATTCAGGAGGTAGAGAAGAACAAAAACGATGGCCCAGTGTTGGCCCTGCTGCTCAGCAAACCCTTCTACTCCCCTGCCCTGTCACAAAGCCCTGGGGTGATGGCGATCTCCCCTGCCCAATGCCGCTGCGTACCATCCTGGCCAACCTCGGTGCCTGTGGTGGCCCTCCCTCATCCTGTGTAGGAAAGGCAGGCGCCGGCAGGCAGGCGGCCCTCACGGTTCCGTGCGTGCCTCGCACCTCGGTCGGGTACCCGGGCCGGGAACTCGCCCGCCACCTTCCCGCCCCGAGGACAAAATGGCGGCGGGTCCCCGGCACTGAGCGCCTCGGAGGCGGGAGGAGCCC
>NW_010200334.1:0-502 GCF_000695765.1 Mesitornis unicolor | reverse complement strand
TCTTAATAGATGACTTATACCACTGCTCCCCACAAAATTGGCACTGCAGTAGAACCCAAGCCTGATGCCACGACCTAACTACTTTTCCCTTAATTAGTCCACAGACAAAACAAGGGATCGGTCCCGGAGACCCCAGTGCATGGGGATGGGTTATGCGCTCATCTGGGATCCGTTGTTCCCAATCAAGAGCTACCACCTGCCCGTTAGGGGTAAAATATTTTCCCTCCGAATAAATTCAGTCATTCCTTCTAAACCAACCTCCTATAAGGTATTCCCAAGAGTCAAGCCCAAACCACTGAAGGAGTGCCGTCCTGTTTTACCTCCCCCCGATGGCCCCGCCACCGTGAAAATCGGGGCTACCTTAATAAGATATTAGTCACAACATGCCACTTATTTTTTTTTTAAATCTATTCAATACTAAACACACCAAGCATTCTAGGAATACCATTTATCTCTGGTCGTGCCCTCGCTGGGGTACGAAACCATAAATCAAAACTCTCAC
>NW_010200333.1:1657-4020 GCF_000695765.1 Mesitornis unicolor | reverse complement strand
TTTTCCCAGTGTCTATTATTGCCTCATTCAATAAATTGTTACAAATGTGTCTACCCCTGCATCTGCCTCGCCTGTTTCGGGGGGATTTTCGGGGGGTTTTGCTGTATCCTGCCATCCCTCCCTACCCGCTGCCATTTGGGGGCTTGGTCCTGCACCCCCTGCCCTCCCCGCTCTGTGATGTTGGGGCTGGAGAGGAAGAGCTGGGATTATTTTGGGGCTTAATTGTGCAATGTATCTCATTTTTTTTCACTCTTCTTGGGGCCGGATGGACACCGTGGGGGTACTTGAGCATCGCCCCCATGCTCCCACCCAGGGGCTGAGCTGGTTTTTGGGTCAAATTCCCTCCTTTTCAGCTGTCACCCGCACGATCCCGGTGACCCAGGGTGCGGGGTTTTTTTTGGGGGGTGGTGCAAACCCAAGGAGGAGCAGGGAAGCGCAGCGATGGGTTTCAGCAGCTTTATTTGAACGCTGGTGCGGGACGGACACGGCCTCGGCTCTGGTAAATCCTGGGGAGGGGGCGTTTCTTGGAGCCTGGGACAGGAAAGAAAAGAGCAGGGGAAGGCTGGAAGAATGGACAGATGGACAGAAGGAAAGAAAGGAGGAACACAGCTGATTCACCGCAGCACCCATGGGTGCTCGTGAGTATCCCCAGATGAGTTGGGAGCAGCTCAATGTCCTGGGAGGGTGACCTAGGGGGGGAACCAGGGACATCAGGACCTGCCCTGGCCAGGCTGGGGTGCCCCAAAGGTTGCCCCAAATTGAGTAGCACATCCAAGGGGGAGGCAGCTCAGCCTGGCAGACGCTGCTGTGAGGCTTTAATCTTCGTTAATCGGGCTTTAATAAGCAGGTCGGGGCCTCCCGCTGGGGCGGCTGGCGCTCGCCTTGGAGCAGCAGCCACCTCCGCTCTGCGTTTTCTGGTCCATGAGGCCCAATTCTGCTCCCCTCCCCGGCCTGGGCACCATGAGGGAGTCCCTTTGGGCATCAGGGAGGGTGTCCCAGAGTGTGGATTCGTCTCCAAATTGCAGGGTTTGATCCCAAATTGCAGGGTTTGGGTGCTGAGGACGAGCCTGACTGCTGCTGCTGGGAGATGGGGTGGGGGGAGTGTCCTGGGGGCTCCACTTCCCCTTCAGGAAGCTGCTGGGGGTGGAGCCTCGTGGGGGTGGAGCTTCTCGTGGGGGCGTGGCCAATTGGGGCAGGGCTTGGGGTGTATGTCCCGCCCCTACCCCAACACCCTCCAGGGGCAGGGCCCCTTTGCTGTGGCTGTTGGGAGGGGGATTAAGCCCAGCGGTGGGGGAGTGAATGGATGGATGGACAGACAGCTTGGGGGATGGATGGATCAATGGAGGGACAGACGGACAGCCTGGTAGATGAAACAATGGTTGGACGGATGGATGGATGGATGGATGGAAGGATGGATGGATGGATGGATGGATGGAGGGAGGGAGGGATGGAGGGAGGGATGGAGGGAGAGAGGGATGGACAGACAGACAGCCTAGTAGGTGGATCAATGGATGGAAGGACAGACGGACACGTGGCCAGATAGATGGATCAATTGATTGATTGGATGGATGGAAGGACGGATGGATGGATGGATGGACAGACAGCCAGCCTGGTAGATGGATCAATGGAGGGATGGACAGACAGACAGCCTGGTAGATGGATCAATGGATGAATGGACAGACAGACAGCCTGGTAGATGGATCGATGGATGATGGACAGACAGCCTGGTTGATGGATCAATGGCTGGTTGGATGCATGGATGGACAGACAGAGCAGTAGATAGATGAATGGAAGGATGGATGGACAGACAGACAGATGGACTGGTAGGTGGGGCAATGGCTGGCCGCCTGGACAGACAGATGGCTGTATGGACAAACGTATGGGTAGGTGGACAGGCAGACAGGTAGATGGAAGGTTCAACGGATGGACAGACAGACGGACAACGGATGGATGGATGGGTGCTTGCTAGCTGGATAACCAGACAGATGGACAGACAGACACATGGACAGCCTGTGCCCCCCACCCCAGCCCCCTACCTGCCCCAGGAGGGCGATGGGGACCCCTGTCCATCCATCCATCCATCCATACCTCCCCCCGTGCAGGGAGGATGATTGGAGCGTGCAGCCTAATCCCGCGTGATCCAATCTCCGCGGGCTTACGCCGAAAGCCCCGTAATCGCCCAGCGCTGCCCTACATATCCCGGCCAGCCCCTCCCCAGCCCCCTATGGCCCTGGGAGACCGCGTCCCTGCACCCCAGAGGTGATGAGGGGGTGAAGGGGGTGTGCACAGCCCCCCCACCCCCTCACCACCCTGTATATCAGTCCAGAGCTGCTCCTTCCCACAACGCTGTCACTGGCCCTGCT
>NW_010200333.1:1180-1626 GCF_000695765.1 Mesitornis unicolor | reverse complement strand
GCGGGGCGGGGGCCGTGTGGAACCCGCCCCCGCAAGCTGCTTCACCGCTGCCTCAGTTTCCCCCTCCTCCACTTCCCCCAAGAAACTGAGGGCTGGGTCAGGGCCGGATCTGGGGCCAAGGGCCGGGGGCAGGAGCTGGCCACATAATCCCCCTCCCCGCCCACGTCGCGGGGCCGGATAAACCCCAAACGCCTGGAGTCACACAGGGACACGCGGCCGCGCTGCTCCAATGACCCGTACCCAGCAGGTCCTTGTGTCCCCCCCTAAGGAGACACTTTAGGGTGCCAGACCCCCTGTTTGAAGGGTGTCACCACCCTCCATGTACCATATATGCACAGGCACCCACTGCATCCCCCCAAATCCATATTGGTCAGAGCAGGACCATGGGTGGGTAGGTTCAGAGGGGGTGGTTTGGGGGATGTGGAGGGTGCACCCATGGGTGTCAG
>NW_010200333.1:0-1011 GCF_000695765.1 Mesitornis unicolor | reverse complement strand
GCTGTAAAAAAAAATAGGAATAAACCCCATAATTTCACCCATCCAGCCAGAAAAACCTCACATTTGGGCACTGCGGAGATGATGGCTCAACCTTAGGGTGATCCCACCACCGTGGTCCAGGATGGGACAAAGCGCAAGGAGGGGGTCCCGTGCTGCTCGTGATGGCCACCACAGGGAGGCCACCACATTGAGACAGACCCTGTCCCCAGTGACACCCATGGGTGGGGGGCTGACAGCCATCCCCTCCAATTTTGGGGTGGTTTCCCACTTCCTAGCACCCCCCCCCCAACCCCAGCACCCATCCTCCCCCCAAGCGCTGTTGCTCTCCACCTTCTCCCATATTGGCACTACACATAATTGCTCGACAGCTACCAATAAAAGCAAAAATGTGCTAGTGCCAAAACGGGCCAGGCGGCGTCGGCGACGGCCCCGGGGGGCTCGCGGGGTCTTTCTCTGCTCTGTTTATGGCCCTATGGTAATTCACTGACCGCGGGGTTGCACAGTGAATTCTACCAGTGCCATACACAGAACAGGAGTAGCGAGCTCGCACCTGCCTTTTCTTGCCTTAATTTTCCTCAATTTTTCCTTAATTTTCCTTAATTTCCTTAATTTTCCTTAATTTCCCCCCCCCCCAAAAAATGCTCCATCAGCGGGAGCCGAACGCCCTCCCAAGCCTCAAAAAATACAATTATTTTAAAAAAAGAGGAATAAATTATTATATCGACCAGTAAAATGCTTTGGGAAACCGCCAAGTGAAGGGAGATGCTCTTTTCTTCGGGAAATTTGGGGAAAAAAAACCATCCAAAATCCAAATTTCGGGATGCGCCGGAGCGGGATGGGGCTGAGGCGATGCCGGGATCTGGCGCTGGGAGCCGTTTCGCACTGGTGCATTTTTTTGGGGGGGGGAGTTTATGGGGGTGGCTCGGCCCTGGTCTGCAGGGAGCGGATGCTGCTGGATGGGTGCAGCCTCCCCCAAAATTGCCACAACCCCCCCCCGATGGCTGCAAAGCC
>NW_010200332.1:426-834 GCF_000695765.1 Mesitornis unicolor | reverse complement strand
TCCCCGCACTTCATAACGTGTGGTGATGTCTATGGAAAGACCTCAGTGACACATTTTGGTCCATTCTGTGCTTTGTTCCCTGCTTCGCTCTGAGCCCCCAAGGCCCCCTCAGCCTTTTGGGGGGGTTTTGTGTGTCCAGAGCAGCGTGAGAACCTGACCCCGCCTGGGGTGCACCTCTGATCCCCCTAACCCAGAGCAGATGGGATGTGGCTTGGCGGGGGGCCGTCCCCTGGGACCGGCTCAGTGCTGCTGGACGGGATGAGCTGTATTTTGGGTTAGCGTCCAGCACCAGTCCCAGTGCTGGGATGGGGCCTGTGCAGGGTCCCCAGCCCTGTGGGGATCACCTGGTGTCACCAGTGTGGGTGCAGAGGGGGGTTGGGGGTCTCCAGCCCCACCACCCCTCACAAC
>NW_010200332.1:0-254 GCF_000695765.1 Mesitornis unicolor | reverse complement strand
CGCGTGTGAGGAAACAGTTTCCAGAAAGGAGAGAAAGCTCCCCTCGTTCCCAGAACTCCCAGTTGCTGCACCAGCACCAGCACCAGCCCCGCGGTCCCTGAGGCCTCTGACCACAACATCCCGCTTCCTTTTCCCTTCTTTTTATTTTGAGCTGTTGTGCTCCCCTGCTCGGTGACAGCCCACAGCAGCGGCTTCTGTAGGGAACAGTGCAGTACCAAAGAATGTGTGCATTAATAATACAATATAATACGATA
>NW_010200331.1:531-741 GCF_000695765.1 Mesitornis unicolor | reverse complement strand
GTGTGCTGTGCCATGTGTGTGCCATGTGTGACACACGTGTGCTGGGTGACACCAGGGTGTGCTGGGACACGTAACGTGTGTCGTGTGTGGAACATGCATGTACTGTGGTGTGTGACACACATGTGCTGTGACACAAACATGTGCCGTGTGTGACACCAGGATGTGCCCTGCGCTGTGACACCAGGGTGTGCTGGGACACGTGACGTGTGC
>NW_010200331.1:0-220 GCF_000695765.1 Mesitornis unicolor | reverse complement strand
CGAGGATGTGCCCTGTGCTGTGACACCAGGGTGTGCTGGGACACAAACATGTGTCGTGTGTGACACACATGTGTGCCCCGTGCTGTGACAGATACCCGTGTCACGTATGATGTGTGTGCTGTGACACCAGGGTGCCCTGTTCTGTGACACACGTGTGTGCCGTGTGCTGTGACACACGTGTGTGTCGTGTGTGAGCCGTGTCACGCCGTGTACACCCGTG
>NW_010200330.1:0-254 GCF_000695765.1 Mesitornis unicolor | reverse complement strand
CCCATCCCTCGGCTCTTGGGGTGTCTGATCCTTGGGTACCTTATCCCTGGGATCCTGGGGTGCTCAGTCCCAGGGATCGCAGGATGCCCCATCCTAGGGATCCCGGGGTACCTCACCCCACCAAGCCTGCAATGCCGTGTCCCAGTGACCCTGGGGTACCGGTTCCCAGGGATCCTGGGGTGCCCCATCCTGGGGTTTTGGGGATCCCTGGTGCTGGATCCCGACGATGCCATGCGTGACTCTGGGGTCCCCCC
>NW_010200329.1:2653-32401 GCF_000695765.1 Mesitornis unicolor | reverse complement strand
GGAGCTCTTCGCCTCGGTAACTCGGTAATCTGCTGACCACAATCATTGAAAGTTCTACGAATTGCACAACATTTACACTGTATTTACAGTAATTTCCAGAACAATTTTCAGCAAATTGGTTCAAAATTGTTTCTCTCCAAACTCATACTAGGCCTTTCTTTATCACATTAGAAAACTTGTAAGTGAAACAGTCTTTGGGAAAACATCATTCCAGAATATACACTCAAAGTTCAAACTGCAGGTAGGTTTTGAGAATGTGAACAAATGTTCAAAATGTTTTCATTTACTCAAACTATTTACTTTGAGATTTGGCATGTGTGCGGTGCAAGAGTAAAAAAAATTATGTATGGCACAGAATATATTTTCATTTGTGTAATAATACCCTTGATACATTCTATTTGCTATTGACGTTATTTTTATAGTACCTGAACTAGATAATTTAAAAGCAGAGTTATGAATCTAATACAAAATGGACATTTTTCTGCACATCTCAGCCACTTGTTCTCAGTAAGAACAAAAGTGGTTTCCCATCAATAGGAAAAACCAGTTCCCATTATGCAGTTTCATCACATGAAGCTTGTTATTCACTGAAAATTAAAGGAGTTAGGCTCTTAAGTCACAAAATGAGCACACACAACAGCATATTTATGCTGTCCACAGATTTTGAACAGTGGTCACAAGACTAAGCATTAGAGAAAAAGAAATCATGACACAAGAAAGATAAGTCATGGCTATTGGAAAAGGAAATTCAGAGGGTTTATTTGATCTTAGAAATTTCGCCCTTCATAGCTCAGGTCTTTCAGATGTTTTTCTGCAATAATGACAAAGGCAAGGGATTACTGGAATTTAATAGAACTAAGGCTGCATCTCCCACAATCACAAGACTTGGAGGCAAAGCTGTAGATAGCAACACAAGGCAAACAGATAAAATCTCAATAGCTACCAAAAGTCAATCAAAGCATTTCAAGATCCCCATCACAGCCAGTCCCAGCAGCCACTTTACACAAGGGCAAATGGACTTCACCACCACCTCCCCTCCATGGGTGCCATGGAATGGGACAGCTCTTGTTTCAAGTTTACAGCAACATGTCCCTTCTGTTGCATCTGGGAACAATGAGGAGATCAGGAGGAAAAAAGAAGAAAAAAAGAAAAAGAATGTCAGGAATACAGAAGGTCTGCAAAATTTGTTGTAGACTTCATTCGAACAATGCAAGATGCAGATCATTAGGTCAAAAAAACCACCGAAACTCCTGCAGACTGAGTCTAAGTCTTCAGTTCCACTAAAAACCGATTTTAGTTGACCCAGCTATTCAATTTCAGCAGTCAAGATAAAGCAAGCCTAGAAAATTCAGTGCTTCTCTCTAGTGATCTGCACTTTCTTCTTTCCTTTTTTTTTAATATGGAAGTAGGAATTTTTGTATAGTTCAAGATGTAATTTTTATTGCATAGAAGGCTCCATTCGGATTTTTTTAATGAAACATGAATATAATCTTTCAGAAGAAAAATCGGCAAAAGTTGGAAATACCATTGCAAAACTGTGTCTGTCTGAAACAGCATTGAGAGAAAAAAATGTTTTAAACCATCATTAATTACCAAACTTAAGTACTGTATGACAGTAGGCAACATAACCTAAACCTGACTTTTTGTATCCACACTCCACAACTGAGGAAGTAGTGCTAGGTTTATATGAGAACTATTAGGACTGGAGTTTGGAGCTCCCACCAGGCACCCAGGACACAGAACACATCACCCAGTACATTAGAAGGAGGAGAGAGGGGACCGCCCTTACACTCAGCCTCACTTCATACTGGTTTTGCTTTGAAGCAAGTTACTCCGTATAGCACGTTAAAGGACATTGCAATGAATGTGCACTTCATTGCTAATGTGAAATTTAGCCAGCTAATGTGAAATTTCAGACATAAAATTTATTACATCCTGCATTTGTTAGTTTTACAGTAAAATAGGAGGAAGTTTTTGTTAATACCTTCTGGCATCTGATAAAAGTACAACAATTTGGACCCCTCCAAAATCTTTTAAAATATATAAATACATTGTAACAGCAGCCAATAATCTCATAAAAAATGAAATGCAACATACAACTCTGACAACATAAATCTACAAGTTAAAACTGCAGAAGAGACAGCTGGGAGGGTTACATTTCATTTCAGGAAGCCTCCTGACAACCTTTCAGCAGCTACAAAAGGACAGGGCCCACTTTACTCCATCTATTTTAGTATTCCCCGAATACCACAGAAGGCCTCTAATGATTTGTGCAACTGGTAATTATTCCATCTTTCTGGTTAGCCTGGAAAATGCCTCTAAAGCACACCATATCCTTCTGTGGGGCACAGCACTAAATTGGTCCTCAAAGCCAAGTCCTCAGCAAAACAGCTCTACAATTTCATCAAGGTTAGGGCCAGAAGGAACTATGCAATCATTTAGTCCCATCACCTGCATTTCACAAAGCATTACATTTTGTCCTCAATCCCACTTTAAGCCCAATGACTCTAAGACACATCAGAAAATGTTTGTCCTACAAGTGAAATCCCTGTACTACAAAGACAGCCCTGGTGCAGTTACACGACAGAGAACTGACAGGCTATGACTAGAGCCGAAGCACAGGGCAGAGATATCAGCACACTTAACTTGGAGGAATAGAAGAAAATTCTCTCTAAAGTCCAAATCTTATGGAACATGAGAGTAAGAAATGCCACATCTCCCCTGAAACAGGACACACTTTACAGCTTCCAAGCTTTGCCTTCCCCCCTCCAAGCATCTTCTTTGCTGCCAAGGACAACTTCCACAGCTTCTGAGAAGGGTGGGAAAAAAAAAAACCACTACCCAAGACAGAAATCCAACACAAATACATTTGGCCAACAGCATCTTTGTTTCATTAAATCCTGACTTGGGTAGCTGCATCTACATGCGTAAGTTCTGTTCACAGGTATCATGCCAAGAGGAATCTGGGCACATTTGTGGAAACACAAGCGGTTCTGCTCTCTCCATGGCCCATCGGAGGACAGAGGCTCAGATCATGGCCCACAGAGCAACTCACTGCTTGTGAAAGGAGGGCCACGGCTACTGAGCTCACAGAGCTCTGCTCAGCAGCACTTGCAAGAAAAGTCCACAGACTGTTAATTCAGAATTATGCAGACAAGAATGCTGATAAACAGGTTCATTTTAAGACAATGCATCTCTGATACTTGTGTGTTATTTATGTTGAAGCCCAGCAGAAAACTGCAAGGGAAAGTCAGTTATAATTTTTTCTTAATACAAAATAAATAAGAAAATTGAGGATATTTGTGAAAGGACTTTTATGGACTCAGTGATATAAAACAATTTTAAAAATGATAACTAAATAAAAAAGAAAATTGGGAATATTTGTGAAAGGACTTTTAGGGACCCACTGTGATATACAACAGATGATATCTAAAAAGTTAAACAACTCTAAACTCAAAGGCATGATTCTACAAGGATTATAACTTATTTTCTGACATTTAATATAGTCCTTTAAAAAGGAGGCTTAAAAATAACAGACAAAATAAATAAGTGGTGCATGCAGCTCTGCTTCAGTAAGTTTAATGGCATTCAGCCCACTGATGTTCTTAATCAGAATAAACATGCTCTTTCCTTCAGACTGTTCTCTCACTTATCTCGTGCTTCACTGTATCACAGTGACAATCATAATTTCTGCTGGATGAAAGAGCAATCCAGGATATTACCACTGGGAGTATAAAAGATAAAAATAAAATAAATAAATAAACCAACAAGAAACCTTTCAGTCTCTAAACATCTTTGTTTCCTGCCTTTAGTGTGGTTCAAAGCCCTATAAACATCCTGCTTTCTCCATTCACTCATTCAACTGACAAGGCAGTTTAGCCCAATTTGACTAACAGCCTATACAGGATCTTCTTCCCACTATTTATTCACTCTCCTCAGTTACCGGTGCTCTTGGACAGAAATCAAACATGCCAACATACTGTGTCCTCTTAATACTGTTCCTTCTCTCAGTCATTGCCAATTCCCTCAGCATAGCAAACATGTGATGTTATGACTACAGAGCACTTCATTATTTGCTATATTATAGCAAAGGATAATACCATGAAATGTTCTTGCCATCACATCCATATTCACAGCTCTCATCTTTGTGTATCTCCCTCATCCTTCGTTCTGAATTGCAGCTGGAGGAAGGCAGAAAGGTAACAGCTTTGTATTTCAAAGACAAATGAGCATACCCAGCACGCTTCTAGGATCAACATAATAAATTGGCTAGAAAAGGACAGGCAAACACTGGCATGAACCTTTCTTATGTGCCCTTAGTTTTGGGCAAGCAGAAGCAACCTGTTTTGCAGCAGGATGCTTATATGCTGTAACAGGAGCAGCAAACAAGTTTCTTTTCTCCATTTCTACCTCTTTGGACAGTGTTAGAAATGTCTTGTGGCAACTGACTCTGAAAAGATGAGAGGTTCAGAAATATTTGTCATGTCTGCTCTGCAGCTTAAAGCTGAGTGTTGTCAAAGTCTGATGGGTTATCACCATCACTCCTGGTATCAGCTGCTGGGTGGTATCACCCCAATCCCACCGCCATGCAGCAGGGACCAACACGTAGCAACAGGGACTACAGGAGTGACCTCCACATCAGGGAAACCCCAACATCTCCATCTATCACCAAAGATAGCTCAACAGTGCCCTAGCTTTGCCCATAAACCAAGAGATTTCATTCTTGTAAATATCTTCACATAAGGTACACATACTCTCCTCCCCATTTCTGTATATGATACCTTATAACCCCATCTTGTGGGCTTGAACTGCTCTAACAGTTAAGGAAATATTTTAATGCAGATAAGGGAGGGTAGAAAATGAAAAAACAATACACCTTACCTGTTGAGAAGAAGGAACAGAAGATATCCTACCCATCTCTGAGGGGATGCAAAGGGAAAGTATTGTGAACTTTTGGAGGTCAGCTCCATTTTGGATAGAAGGTACTTCTGACTTTACAAGGTCTTTGAAAGAAAAATTAAATATTTTCTATAATAAAAATATAAAAACACTCCAATGATAGAGAAGGTCTTCATATTGTAATCCATAACTCTTTCTTGCACTTTTCAATTAGTTTTAAATAAAATTGCTTCGAATTTTGTATTGTAGTTAATCAACAGTACTTCTGAGATAAACAAAAATTCCTTTTGCTGCCAATGTACAAAAATGAATTCTCAGAACAAAAATGATACAAGCCAAGTATATAAGAACTAGAATATGTATTTTTTAAAAGCCACCATACAGAGTCACCCTGTCATTTCCAACCAAGTGCAGTTGATCTGTGGCAATCAGCACATTGTACATAGCATGATTCATCCACTGGGCTGCCAGAGAAATCCTGGGTGGTGGTTTGCCTCCAAGCTTATCAGCAGCGCTGACAGGGGATGCCACTGCATCAGCAAACACCTTCTAAAACACACAGCAGCTTGGCTGCTGTTTCTACCTGTCAGCCACTTCTCAATGAGCTGTTCCCAGGTGGGAGAACACCTCATCACAGCTCCCAACAGTTAATATTAGAGGAGAGGGTGAGACCACTTCTGGCAAATTAAGGTCAGCTGAAGTTATCACCCTTTCCCTCGTGGCTACACTGTTCCCCAGACCAACATGGGATAATTTTAACCCATTGCTGTAAGACAACCACAGTTTGTTTTCTCCCATTTCAATTGCCTTTTGCATGAAAGGCTGGAGCTTAGCCAAGAATGAGCTTGCAGAATTTTGGCTTGCTAATGTAGAACTCAATCCCCTAGTCCATAGTTTAAATTACACTGAATAGTTACTACAAGGGTATCCTTATAAAACATATTAGAGATGTAAAATATTCACCATATTATTTACTTCACAGCTAATAATTACTCTTGGATGTATCAGACATCACTTAACACAGAAAGATCTTAATATAACATGTATTATGGAGAAATTAAAATAAGATATGCAGTCCTTCAAGGGCTGTGGTCTTCAGGCATACTGCTTTTACTGATGCCTTTTCACAGATTTTTCAAAAGGTTTCAAACTGCTCCTTTTAAAAAAGGAAAAAACTACCAACCGCCTCTAAACATGACCTAGAACTCATTGTCCTTCAAGGACTTACAGGAACTCATGACAGCAGGAGTGCCTGTGAATTTCTACCTTTTTCCTTTCTTTGTTATTCCTATCTCAAGACTATAAGTCTGATCTTCCCTTCAAACCACATTTTTCCACTAATATTTTCAAGAAATTACTTCATCAACAGCCTGACAAAGGCACCCTTGAGAGATGTGAATGACTCCAGAAGGAGCTGGGTTCAAACCTTTTGATAAATCGGCCTGAGCAATAAGACTCTAGGAGAAGCGAGAAGCACAAAATTGCAAAATTCATTTTCTCCTTGAATCCATTAGCAAATCTGAATAAATTAGTTTTGACAAAACACAGCACATTCTCACTGACCACAAAAAAATACAACATTGAAATGCCATCTAAAGGCATTGCCAGAGCTGGATGGAAATAAAATAGCTTCTTACAGCAACATTTACACCGACACACTGGATTGACAAAAAAATAGAGGTAAATTTTCAAATCACAGCACCCACATGCTCCAAATCCAGTAGCTGCACTGCTTAGCAGCAGCAGCATGCCAAGGATGTGACCAAAGAATGAGGGTCCATGCCTGGAAAGCAGAGGTGTGCCAGCACTCCACCTCCTGTCCAGGGTTGATCTCTGCCTCCCGCAGCAGCATTATGGGGCTCAGCTGCCCTCACACCCTACAGTCCTCCCACCACCAACAGTGGTTTGCTTTGATTTGTTAGCAGTGAAGCCAAAGGAGATGGAGGAAGTTGTTCCATCCTGGCAGAAGCCAAACTTTCCTCATGGCCTCTAGCCCAGCTCTACACAAACTTTCCCAAGGTGAGGAACTGCGGTTCAAATTCTGCTGTGAACAGAGCAGAGAATGAACTTGAAACTGGATCTCTTCATTCTAATATTTTACTTATCAAGATAAGAACATTCGCTGGCTTTCAGCCTGTAGGTCAGTGAAACATAAGGACACACATTAAGAGGAATTATTTTTAAAGTACATCAATACAATAGCTGTGGAACAGTATCACCAGTACTTCAGAAGAAAAACCCACACCAATATTCACATCTTCTATTCATATCTTTTAGTAGGACTAAAAGCTCACATAGTTTAAGGTTCATATAATATTGGATATGCAGAAGGATGAAGAATTCAAGAGTCCTCACTGTTCTTAGGTTCCTGGATATAATGAAAATATTGATGGGCTCTGGAAGATGCCTCCCTATGCACACAGTGCTGTATTTCAGGGTTTTTTTTCCCCACATATAGATCATTTGGCTAAAGAGACAGAAGAGAGTTACTAGGTTGGCCAGAGGTATTCCTTTCCTTGCAGACAGTGTTAAAGCTGCTTGCCACAACTCTCAAAGTGCTTTTTTTTTTTTTTTAAAAGTCATGTTGTATTCATGCAAGAAACAGAACACTAAAAAAAGTACTAACATAACAGTGGTAGAGAAGAAGGATGGCTCATTTAAACTAAACTACATATTCACCAATCAGGCAAAAGATTGTTGTTTGTTTTTTCTTGCATTAGCATGGCAAGTGCTGCCTCTCTGGGCATAAAACTCATCCCTAGAGACCACACCGAGCATCCCCTGCTTTCTGCCTCAGCCAGCAGCACAAACCAGCACTGCACAGCAGAAAGGAGGCTCCCACCCAGAAGGCTCCACACAATGCTAATGATCTTCCTGTTCATGATCATTTTCCTGCTTTTTTGGGATATAAGAAAGTAGCAATTGCATAGTTATCAAAATTTTAGTCTTCGGATTTCTAATCTGTTTTCAAACATAGGCTGGACCCAAGACTGAACTTGAAGTATTTTATGATTTTTCTTACCATAAATGATGTCTAAGCTAGCTACTGTATTTTTCAACTGTATTTGAGTTTCCCAGTACCACTATTGAAAAGGCTGTTAGCTCTAGACAAAGAGGCTAGAACAACTCCAGAAAACATGTCTTCAGTCTCAGAGAAGGTTCAATTTGATTTTGAGTGAACAGTCAGTCACCTATAAAAGTGTTTTTAATAGTGTGCTGGGCTACTCGGGTCCAAGCCACATGCAAGAGGTATGCACAGCCCCTAGGAATTTCAATTTCCAGACAGATTATGGTATCTGTGGCAAGCACGCAAGCTGCACCAAGTTTTACTTATCTGTTGCAGCCAATGAATCTGATGAAGCTGACTGAATGACTCGGGAATTCCTACAAAGACTGAGACCCAATTAAAGTCATACAGCTGCAGCTTCCTAGGTAAAACCCACAGAAGAGTAATAGACAAAAATAAGCTTCTAGCAATTTGTTGGGTTTGTTTGTTTTGTTTTGTTTTGTTTTTTTACTATCATCTAAAGTACCATTAAACGATGGGAGAGCTGGCATTATTTATTAATTTGCTTGTTAATTTAAGAATCTTGCTGGACTGCACTCGTAAGAGCAAATGCTTGTGCATAAACATAGCACTGTAAATATAGAGTTTTAATTTGAACGAGGTTCTTGCAATGCTAATCCATGATTTTCACTTTAGGATTAAATGTCTCCTATGCAGAACCCCTTGTTAGGAGCACTCCACAAACTGCACCAAAGATGCTGATAAATACCTATTAGGAGATGGCAACCTTCAGAAAAAGCACATAAGAGCTGTACTCCAGGAATAATACTTATTTCTTCTGAGCCTACAGATGGAATTGAAGTGCTGATTTTGACCTCTGATGATTGCTATTGTGCGCAATAGCATTAGCAGAAGTATTCACAGCCAATGCTCCACCAAGATGAACAGTTCCCAGTGCAGCATTTCCTCTGCTCTCACAACACCCATTTCTCACCCTGTCTGCCAGAATCCAGATTTGTTTTAGTTACAAGACCATCTGCTTTTTGAAAGGCTTTTTTTTTGGATGACAGATGGAAGAGGTTCAAATTCTTCTTGCAACCAGCAATGAATTTTTACAATTCATTGTCTGTGCTGCCTACTGTCTCACTTTAATTACTTGAAAACACAAACTCTCATGAGGGGAGAAGGAGTTTTCCAAATGCATAAATTTCTTCAAACCTAAATAAGCATATAAAACACACTTCTGATGCTTCAACTACATATAGTCTTGCTCCAGGTTTGTAACCTAGTTCTGTAATCCTGTACTGGCTCAGGTTTCTCTTTCATGTCCCAGAACAAAGGGATACGGAAGCAGAGGGAGTACTTTAAGGGACTATCTACAGTGTTATAAGCATCATATTTTTCCCCCAAGAGTCTCACAATATCATCTGGCTCTTTCAAAGCCTTAGTTCTTGAAGTCTGGTGTTTACAGAAGAACCACGCTTACTTCTAAAAAGCTCACAAAAAAAATAGACTTGTAGCCCTTAATATTTAAGGAATAAAAACCTTAAAAGTTGGTAGACAGATTTATGGATTTTGCTTAAATTCTTTCATATTTTGAAAACCTCTCCATTTTTATTTCATATTTAATACCCTTTTTGGAGTGACAAACTTGGAATAGCAAATAAACCTCCATGGTACCACTAAAATATAGTGAAAGAGTCCCCACTAATATCATGCTGCCAAGTGGGCAAACCTCAATCCATAAGTTATATATCCATCAGCCATGAGTGCCTTGCTACATACCTCAGGAGGGAGATGTCAGGAAGCAAGCCACTGAGAGTAGTGGGATTTGAGGGCCCCTTGGCTGACCACAGCTGTATCACACATGCTGGCTCCAAAACAACAGCATTACATGGCCCTCAGCCTCAGCGCTGCTTATTGCCACAAATAATTGAGCAAAACACTTAAACAATCCTCTAGTTTACATCCTTAGGTTATGCTGCAGCCTTTTTCCATCTGTGAAAATATTTCGAAGTGAACTACATGTCATGTTTCTATCAATTTCTAAACAGTAAATAAGCACTGCCAGTACAGCTGCAGGCACCAGCCTCACCCTACGCCTCCCATGCCCCAGTTCTCAGCATGCCAGCCCCACAAACACACACCTCTGAGAGGGCACACATCCGTATCTCAAACCAGGAAAAAATGCTACAGAAAAATAAAGCCCAGATCAACAACATTTGGAATCTCTGTCCTTTATTATTCATTCACTGAGGAGCCTTTGTAGGCTTCAGCCATGGCTTCAATGAAGCAACTGTTTCAAGAAAAGGAGAAAGTCTAAGGGGCAAGGGGAAGCCTGACAACAGAAATAGAAGTGTAATCCAAGAAAAAATATCTATCCGTGGTTTTGCTTCAGTTGCTTCTTGATTTCCCAGAAAAACCAAAAGCAGATGTTTTACTGTTCCCATAGTACTGTTTAGTGGGCCTTTGTCTATTTCCTGATGTTATTCCTATTTTCCCTTTCTCATTTACTAATAAAAGGAATGAAAGATCACAAATAATATATAGCAAAAAGTGACAGCAGAGGCATTTTTCATCATGTTAAATATAACTTTCAAGACAAAGTCCCTACTAACTGTGTTGTGCTCCGAGAGTAAATACAATAGATAATCTACATCTCAGTCAGTACAGTCTAGATGCTGCCAAGCCTTCTAAAACTACCTGGTTTACTTTTTTTACTCTAAAACAAACAAACAGAAATTTTATTTAGACAAGTATTTTCTAGCACAGCCACAAAGAATGATCAACGTTCACATCCACTTCACTGTACTCTGAAGCTATGACCATATTTCACACATTATTTTTAAACCCTAATTAATTTAATGGGGGGAAAAAAAGAGTAAGCCAGGAGGAATCTCTGTATCAAAAACATTTCTCCTAAAGTCATATTGGATCCAAAGTAGACATGATTATATATCACAGGAGCAATTTATTTAAAATTAAGATAACAATAAAAGTGGTACAGAGAAAAGTATTTGAACAGCACTGACAAACTTCACTGCTGTAACATTTTCCCCATATTATAAGCCTTATCATCAAAATTCCAGCACTGAACCACTTTTTTGAATGCTGGGATATGCCAATGGTTAATTTTAAAAGAAAACACCCACAGAGGTTACAGCTTGATACCTGCTGCATTTTACAACATGTCATCTGCCTGTGCATCACTCTGCTTCACCAAACGCTCTCCTGTATCCAGGTGGCACCAACAAGGCTGCACATCGGTCCTTGCACCTCAACAGACATTTTAAAGGAAAACAGTTGATAAATAATTTCTCCTCCACAACACTCAAAGGTCAAGTAATTCCTAAATACCTCAGCAATAGCCCAGTTCATGGCAGAAACTGAAAGGGAGCTGCAGCTAAGACATCCTATGATCCACAGAGGTTAAGCAATGCTACTGACCTCTGCCAAGCTGCAGCCAGCAATGAGAAACCCATTGGCAGTCTCACAGCAGGTCTCCAAGCCCTCTTGAAAACCAAAAGCCTATAGGAATATTTCAGTCCCAGAGGTAGGTGAAAGGCTTAGGAGTAAAAAAACCAGCCTAACAGAACACCCAGAGGGAAGTTGGTGTGCTGACAGAGCTGGGAAGGAGCTTTGAGGGAGAATGGAAAGACTTAATTCGGGATAAGGTTGGCCATACAGGACAGGATCTCTCCCATTCTCCAGGTGGAAAGTTGAAAAAATACATAGCAGTAGAATGAAGAAGTGAGGAGTTGGTCCCAAGTTCAAGCAACTAACACACAACGTTACCAAAGATCAGATCTTGATCTGATGCCATACATGACAAGAGACTCTCACAAATTTCAACCCTGCAGGGACAGCAATCATCAACTAGTAGATGCTGAGCAAATAAAACGTCCTCACAGAAGCAATGAGCAACCTCTTTGTCCTGATACAGGGTTCAGCCCCCATATCTTTATATTAAAGAAATGGACTTAAGGCTGAGATGATGGAAAAGTCCAGTAAGTTTCCCTAGCCGCACTCCTCACTGCTAAAGATACATGCTCTTCTACAGTTCACTGGAAGAATTAACCATCCTCCTTTTCAAGTTCATGACGGACCAAAATTCACCCTCTCCGATTCCAGAGGAAAGCTAAGATCCTTCTTGGAAGGAGGAATCAGGCAGTCAAAAGTCCAAGGGGAAAAAGGTTTACAGCTCAGCAGCTCTTGTCAAGGTGGCAGGAATCAACACCCAGCTGGGTGAGACTCCCCTCCCTGCTTCTCAGGCTACATGGAGCTGTGGACAGCTTTTACCTTAAGGCACACCTGTCTTGAAAACCAGTATAGGCTCATTGCCTAAGGAGGAGCGTGACACACTGGGGGTCACCAGGAGGCATCACGTGTTTATTGTGTTAATGTTGCCCAGGTCACGTCCAGGACAAGTGCTGAGCCTGGCCTCTCTGGAAAACACGATGGTACATGGTCTCCTTATTGGTACTTTGGGGAAAGACACAGCATTTATATAACTTGTGGAGGAGGGGGTGGCACAGATTAATTTAAGACTCCAATTAAAATAGATATCTTCATGTTCTTACCAAGAATGTACTAGAGCAGTGCCAAGGGCTACAGAACTGAGGCTATAATGAGTGGTAAATTAATGTGCTCCAGCATGGAAGAGACAAGGAGAAACATGAGGCCCCTTCTTCACAGCTGTGTCCAGCATGTCAGGATCCAGGAGCATCTAAGAGCTACATCTTGGAGTTCATAATAAGAACAGAAGGTAAAAAGGATCTTGCAGTACTCATTTTTACAAACCATCTGACTCTCTCAGGACCTTGCAGCCTTAAGAATAATTTTGCAGATCTTATTTATTAAAAAAAAAAAAAATGGCTGCAGAGATAGGGAAGTGCTCTCAGTGCCAAGTCTCTTGACTTGCCAGGTCTGAGATGGATTCCAGACTGACCAAGTTACCATCTTCACACGTATTTATATATACACACATATATGCACATATATACACTTTTTAATTATTTTTTTAAAAAAGGTAGAGCTTAAAAAAATCAGCAAATTGAACATTTCCTCAGGATGCAGTTTTATGCCATACAATATAATCACCTCATGTGAACATCTGTGATGCAAACATCCCATCACCGGATGGGCAAAGTTTATAGTCATCCCAGAAAAGAAGGATGGAAGTTAATAAAAATGAGGGAAGGGATAGTAGAAAAGTGCCATACAACTAGGGTGCTCTCTCTTAATTAACATTGAAAGACGAAAGCAGAAAAGAAATCCAGAAAACTGCATACCCTCAGACACGCACAACAGAATAAGGAGAGAAAAGAGTCCTGAGAGCAACACGTGGAGAAAGGCAAAAATAAGAATACTGACTCATTCAAATGACCAAGAGGGATTTAAAATCGTATATCAGATACATCTGTTTTGTTCATGCACACAGACAAAGGAAAGACAGGGTGCAAGTACCTTATGCATACTGTCAAGGAAAGGCCAGTGTGAATACATGTGCAGAGATAAGGACTAGGAAGAAAAACAAGTCAAAAGTACTACATGACCCAGCAACACACACGCAGACTTTCTTTTCCTGCAGGAAACACAATAAATTTGAAAAACAGCAGTGAAAAATGCCCCACCTTCTGAACATAAAAGTTTGGCAGGAGATGAGCATTCAATGCCACTAGAACAAATACATATAGCCAATATCCACAGCAGCAAGAGTAACAGCAATAAATAGCTATAAACAATACCAAGACCCTTTTTAATCTCCTCATTTTTTCCACGTACAGGCTGGGGAGCAGTGCAGTGGAGTGAAGGGGTGGTAGTGCCATGTTGATGAAGCTTGAGCTGCTCAACAGCCTTCACCCCCAGCTACTGCAGCAGCTCCTCAGTTTCTGAAAATCCCTGTAGTGGGCTGGAGCAAAACTCCAGCTCAGCACTGGGAATCCACATGGATTCAGTCAAGGCTGGGGAACAGCCATGTGCTGCAGCTCCACCCCACCACATAACTGCCTTCATTTTGAGATTAGGTTGCCTAAAATGGACCCATTTCATTTGGTATAGCTAAACTGGTTAAAAACAGTTATTTGCACAAACAAGAATCAACCTGTGGTGAATGCCAGTCATGACTATGAATCAACTGACCCCAAAAAAAGTCTACTGCTGGAAGGTGCTCACACATAAAATTAAAAACAAGCATAAGGCAAATTTCTACTGAATTAAATCCACCCTATTTGAAATAAAATAAGTGAAGTGAACAATCAACTATAGAAAGTTAAAAAAGTAAATGTTTGAAAAATATATGCCTAAAGCAGATACTAAAGGTTGGAGTGGCACTAACCAGATTTACAGGGAAAGACTGAGACACCACCTTCCGAGACCCCACTTCAAAGCTTTGCTGTCTCCCAGCTTGAGTTAATAGCAAAATCCCAAAGAGGAAGTCACATGCAAGAACTAAACCTATTTTAAAAAAGTAGTACTTCGGGCTCAAAGAGGGTGTCTTGCACAGACTCAGGGTCTGGCCCTCAGAACTACAAACACAGCAGTAAAGTGAATTTAAACTCTATCAACAGGCAGCCAATAACGAATGCAAAGCATGATGAACAGCAGCAGCAGCAAACATTTGAGCTAACAGTGGTGGTCCAGTCTCACAAACCCTGGTGACAAGGCAACTGCACTCAGAAGACCTCAAGATAGGTAGAGCAGGGGTGGCTGACACTACCTACCCAAGAGGCAAGTAAAACTGCAATCCCTTCAAGGTCACAAGGAACAACTGTGGTCCTCAACATGTTTATTCCCTGAACAGGACATGATCAGAAGTTAAAGTAACTGCTACGAGCATATTGGTAGTGCTCTGCTGACTATGATTTCACAAGGAGCTTCATATTAACATGAGTGACACAACAGCTCACATAATTTCACAGCAACAGCAATCACCCACCACTGCTGCAAAACTCCCAAAGGGGCTGCCCCAACACACCACCCCTCAGGCACCAGAACAACAGACCACAGTCAGGGCTATCAAGATCTACCAAACTGGTCCAGTTCAACAAAGTAACTTACTAGCCCTGATCATGCAGAGAGGCCCCTTGCCCATGTAGTCTCCATTCCAGCAGAAGGCACAAAAACAGGCTCAGACTGTCCTCTGAATTCATGCACATCTAGGCAGAAAAGCTTCTCCCTCTCAACCATCTTCTCCCAGGCAAGATTATGGGACAAGATGGAAAATGACTGCTTAACAGCATGACTTTGAAAGATCATTTCCTGAGAATCAGACTATTTTTCAAAATCAGCAGCATCTTCAGCCATTAATTCAGACACTGACAATGGATGTCAATCACTGCATTAATAAGCTGGCATTTGCTAAAGCAAATACAGCAGTAGACCGAAAATGCAAGTCTTTGGCCCGAGGGAATTCAAAGAATCAAAATGCATTCTTGTCAGAGTCTAAATTAAATCCAAAGGGCAACAGTCCATCAGTAATCTACAAGTTTCCTAAACCAAAGGTCTGAGGAGCTGTCCCAGCACCAGCCTGCATTATCTACATAAAACAAGGTAATTTCTTCTCAGCTCTGCCTGGCATATTCAGACTCCAGACTGTCCAAGAGGATTCAGCTGGACTGTTCTTTGTTGTACAAAACCAAGAGACAATATTTCTTCATTTCAGATACATCTCTCCTTCCTGCCCACACATACAGTTTTAAAAAAAACAACAAAACAACCAAAACCAAACCTACGGTATGTCAATCAGTACTTTAATTGTCCTCCCTCTTGGACATACAGACCAGCTGGATTAATTACTAGAGATTTCCCTTAGACCCATAGGGCTTCTTGCCAGGGCTATTACGATAAGGATCCAAGTCCAGAAGTCCACAATTCTAACAGCTGATAAAGATCCACAGACCCACAACCACTGACATGTAAATAACTAGATTTATTCCTAAAAATGAGAACCATAAGCAGTGTTTGCTGTGGCTCAGCAAGACTCCCTAGCAGACATACCAATTTATACACTGGTAAAATCATGAAGAATGGCCCAATTCAGGCACTGAAAATAGCCAAATGCCTTTCTTAGAAGGTCAAACAGGGTCAAACAGGAGGTTCCAGCTACCCACCACACCTCAGTTTTGCAAAAAGGAAACTGTTCAACTAGGGTACCAGAGAGAGTAATTACTGGAGTACCACACAGAGTAATTATTCAATAATAGGTAGAAAATAACAAATGTTAGCAATACATGGAAGATGTGATGGGGCTCAGTGTGTGAAGGAAACCAATACTGTTCATAGCAGAAAAAACAATTTTTCTAGAAAGTTATTTTTAAAAGAGGGAAGCAAGAGGACATTTCAGACGCACCTTCTCTAGCCTACCTTCCCCATCCCAATGCTTCCCTTTTGTATTAAAAAAGGGACAACTCACATCTTAGTGAACATCTCCAACTCTTACTAACTCTGCCTCTATATCCTCCACATCCATCCAACACAAAACCACCTCTCCAGTGGAAACTGTCTCCCAAGCATGTCAGAAATAAAAGAAAACACACATGCATCCATCAATACCCAGCAGACCTTCTTCCAACATATATGAAGCCTTGTAATGGTAAGACACACAAGAAGGGGCCAGTGAAAGCAGCCCACATCATGGGGTTTGTCATAGCTGAGGACATTGTGAACACAGGAGAGATGCGGGCAGGCAGCATTTTCCACACCAGGGACGAGCTTTTGGACTTACCCAGCTCCCTACAGGGGAGCGCCACACTCCAGCGAGGCGGCCGGGTAGCTCTGCCATGAGGCATGCCGGGGCATCACAGCACGGGGGCTGCAGGCAAGCTGTGGCCTCAGGAAACCTAAAACAGGGAAAAAGTGAGTTGAGAGTGAATGCGCCAAAGCCCCTTCCAGAACCAGCTCTGACAGCTTCCCACAGACAGCTGCAGCATCACTACAGCTGAAAACCCTGCAAACAACACATCATCAAGGTTGACTAACCAAAACATCGTTCGTTAAAATGCAATTAAAGCTTCAAGTATGAGCAATTTAACAGCTATGCACACCAGAAAATATTGCAATGATCTCAAAACTAAACATTTTTAATCCAGTAGCGACGCCCTGCAGCAGTTGTTAGCAAACAGATGATCTGACTTTCAAAGCATCAGCTGCCCTTCAGTGTTTCATCACAAGGCAGAGCTGACATATGCCAGAAGAAATTGTGAGCTCCCAGCATCTGCAATACTATCTTTCAGCTTTATTTCACCAATATCTGTTTCCAAGCTTCATCCATTTGTAAGTTACTTTTAGTCATTCCAAATAAAATATTATATCTAGAAACAAGAAAGTGAAAAAGAACGGTAACTTTATTTCCAATCATTCAAGAATAACAGTATGAGTTTAAAGATTAACTATGCAATTAACATGATTTAGGTTCAAGGTCATAATATCTTGAAATAAAGGGCATTATCAAAAGTACATCAAACAATTAATGTGAATGTACCAGAAAGCTGAGATATAATTATGCTATTTGCCCTTTAACTTGCATCTGACAGTGGTTTAAGTGACATTTCTCAAACTTAAGGCCAATAGTCCATATCCAGAAAGTCTTCTAGGTTGAAAATCGCAGCCTACACTCTCTCAAAACTTCAAAACAAAAGTATTTTTAAGAACACTGCTCGACAGTAGTAAACCACTGGTCACATCTGAAAACCACTGGCTGCATTAGCAAGTCTCAAACTACTCAAAGAGAAAGCAAAAGGCAGCACCCCAGTGCCTCTGACTCTCCCTGCTTCAGTTTCCCAGCAAAAGTGTGGCACTGGAAAGATGCCTCAGTATTGCTTCCAACATCCACATCAAGACACACAAGTGGCATTTTTCAGAACAAGCCCAGACAACACATTTACAAGAACCGCAAATTCATATCTAGGATTAAAAGGGCTGATGTACTTGAACACATACTTGTAAGTGAGCCAGGAGGAGGAGGAGGAACCAGAGAGAGTTGCTGGGTTTATGTCTTCCAAATCGAGAATGGCAGCACTGCTTATTTAAGTCTGAATATAGTCTACACAATCACAACTGCATAATCAAAATCTTTTGTATAGGCCATACTTGATTAAATTAGGTTAATCTCACTATAAATTTGAAAAATAATTACTGGTTTAAAAAAATCATATGATATATCCTTTATGCGAAGATTGCTGTAGTTTGAGGAGAATACAGTTCACTCCTCATACAAAACCAGAATAGGCTAAATTGCTTGAACACAAAAAAACCCTCAAATTCAACTACAAAGTTGTACCCAGCAACTCTGTAATAATTGCATACAGAACACAAACACGCATTGTTGAGAACTCATAATATCTAATCAGCTATAATTGTAAGTTTTATTTTCCATTTGTAAATTACCAAGAGAGCTATCTAGAGAACAGGGGATGTAAAATAATATTCCATCTGGGGTTATTTTGTTAACACGTAAGCCTCTGCCCACCTCTTCCCCAATGCCTGTAAGGCTCTTCTGCTTCTGAACTTATTTTAATTGTTAACTTCTCTTTGAAGGTATTTCAACTATAATGTGAGCAATGCTCTAATGAATTCTCAGCTCTGTGCTATTTTTCCTAAACAGTTCTTTTACATCCTCTACAAAATTGGATGCTGAGACATAGTTCATGCTCATGTCTGTTAATGAGACTATTGATGTTCCTCAGAAAGTGAGATGTTTCAAAGGTTCTAAACTTCAAAAACAAACAAACCCATACACCTTCTATGGGTTTGTTGTTTTCTCAAATGGACTTGTTTTTGTGCTTAACCCATCTCTCCGTTCTCCACCTGCTCAAATCCTGACTGGTCCTGCTAAGCCATGCAACTCCACCAGCAAGCACAGCTCTCTGGAGCCAGGGTGGACGTTTGCAGGGTCCGGCCAGGCAGCAGCATGCCAACACACTCCACACCTCTCCTTTACGTGGTTCATCCCTTGTGCAAGCAGATTTGGCACTCATATCCCTCTCCAAACTGGCCTCTGCTAACACATTTTTCATATTCACAAGTAGTTACCCCAATCCTGAACTCGCAAAACACCACCGAGAGCTGCACTAGCAACATGATATGCTGAGTACCTCAGCAGAAAGTGGATGGCAGTCACCTCACTCTTCGAGCACCCAGACACCGTGGCTCTTACTGCTTAAGGGACACTTCTGACATTGTCCCATGTCATGCCTTCCCTCTGATGGCATCTGACTACGTTTTGCCACCGACTAAGGTCCCACTGTGGCAAGAACCCCTCCAGAAGGGCACAGGCAGTGTACAGCACAAAGCATCTGCCTTTGTCTTCCACTCCAGCAGTGACAGGCAGACCTTTCAGTGAAGGAAAATTATTGTTAGCTGCATCTGCAAGCTGAACTATCCAAAACTAAATATAAATTAGAAGGGAAATAATATAGGAAGAGAATCAAAGGATACTACCCTGCTAGATAAACAGATTTTTTTTTAATTAAGCTTAAATGTGCTGCTTTGAGGCCAGCAGTCAAGGGAGCCAATACCCCACTTTCACCAGCCCCACTGCAAGAGCCATGCCAAGCTCACCGAAATGCAAAGGCAAAAAAGGAGAAAGAGCCAGAAATTCCCTCCATTCTGCAGCTGACAATATATAGATGGGTGGAAGAATTAAGCCATAATTGGCAGTCTTGTTGACACAGGTAGTCAACTTGTGCTCTTCAAAAAAAAGTAAGCATTTCCAGGTTGTAAAAAACCAAATGACAAAATGTCACTTTCCTGAAAACAGCAGCTGACAATTTTATACAATAAATAATGCTTTTTTACAGTAATAAGTACAACATCATCAACACAGTAAAGTTAATATATTAACACTGACAGAGATTATATCTGTTCTCTATTAATCTGCATTCTTTACAGATGGTTATTTATGAAAATTAAGCATGAAGCTGAAAGGTTATCTATGGCCATATTAGCAAACATCTGCTTGCAATTCTGATTTCATGTCTGCATGCTATTCTTGGAAAAGCAACCATTTTCAAGAAGTACCAGATGTGACCAAGTGTTTTTAATCGTAAAATATTCGTTTTAGCAAGATAAGAGTTCAGTGAAAAAAGCAGGGCCAGGAAAGAAATCATATTCTCTGAACACAGCCACTCACATACTGCTGCTGCTGACTGAATGTGTTTCTGAAGAGGAAAAAAAGTTTATTTAGTGTGCCACAACAGATAATTACTCTTCATTTTTAAATATGAAATATCCAAAGGAATAAACATGAACTCAGTTTCAACTTTTAAAGCAGAGAAGATACACATTACATGAACTGAGCCACTGACATAAAACCCTTCGATCTCCAGTGGCAGGAACTCAAGCAGCTTCAATGGACTGACTTTAGGGATCTTAACTGCTCCCCAGGTGACCTCGCCAAGACCCCTCACTAACTACAAGGAAGAAATGGTTCACTTTGGGCTGGGAAGGTATTGCAAGCAGCAGGCTCTCAAGGGAGGGTATAGGAGGGAATTAATGTAGACCAAACCAGGGAGGGAGGAGTTTAATTCTTTCTTAGAGCCTTGCTATGCTTTTCCTAGTTCCTGAAAATAAGAGTTTCACCTTCAAGCTATTTGTTTATTATGTTTGATAGCTACACTCTGAATGAATAATAGCATAAATCCAAAACAAATTTGTACATAAAGTGTCAACATTTGTATTACAATACAAAATGAAATATGTACCCATTATAGCTCAATTTTATTTTTTATGTGCACACGTTTACATATATATATAATCTGTTTGTAAACTATCATGGAGTTCTGTCTTTGCAGAGACAGTGCTTCTGCACTTAAAGGAAAGAAGAGAAATGCAATAATGAAGTATTGGACAGGAAGATTACAAACTTGGCCACCAGCACTTGTTGGCCTGATCTGGGGACTTTATTACAGAGTGTCATCTTAAATAAGAGATCCTGAATAACAGAAGAAAAAAAAAAAGCAGCCACCCAGGTCTCCACCACCCAACCACCACTGCCAGTAGTTCAGACAACTCTGCTACATTCGAGAACTACTCTTCTGGTGAGCCTTTTGTGCAAAATTCTAAGCAACACATTTCATTTACATCCCTAATAAATTTTCAGAGGAACATAATACCATGTAAATATTTGACTTTGGGAAAGCTGACTTTCTCAAATACCATATGACACGAAAATGTTCCACTGCCAAATTTATCTTAAGTCGTCATTTCTTCTAGTTTTCAGTTGGGTTTTTTTTGCTTGATTGTTTTGTGTGGGGTTTTTGTTGTGTTTTTGTGTTGGGTTTTTTTTTTTGGGGGGGGTTGGTTTTTTTTTGTGGGGGTGTTTTTTTTTAAGTTAGCTCATAGTTTTAATTTTGTCCCAGACTGACTAAATGACAACATTCATAACATTTAAAGTAAAACTACAAGTGACAATCAAAGACCTGCATTAATAGCTGATGCTGCTCATACATTCTTTTATGTGATGAACACTAATTACCACAAATTCCAAGTATTAAAAAGTCATAAATTATCTCTTTACCTACAGAAAAAGGAGTTTGATCTGGAAGACTACTGCTTCTTAAAACATCATCTTAGATCCTTTTCATGTTCTAACAGTTCGGAACATTCACTGATGAATGCATTCACATGATTTGTTTTTTGAAGATTTCTCCATTGGATGAAAATATTTCTTAAACAACTCACATTCTCCTATGGCTCCTTGTGCTGGAGCTTCAAGACTACAGATTATATACTTCATAATGAAACTCAGTTAAATTCTGTATTCTGAATCTCCACTGTAATTTTAGTAATTAAACTCTTCATTTAGAAAAAATAAATTGCCACATTTTTCAATTTAATATATACTTTCTATTACTCTCTCCATATCTGATTCTCCTCTAAGACACTCGCCTTCGAAAAAGTGCTCAAGATGTTGATATTTCAGTAGCTCAAAAAAGAAAAATAAAAACCCAGCTACTTTAAAATTATTATGAGTTTCACATTAAAAACACTAGACTATTTCAGAATTTTGTTTTTAAGAAAATGCAGGAGCCAGCTCCTTCTCAAGATGCTCCTCTCCCTGTGACTGGGCAGCACAGTTTGCGTCCATCAGTGACATGGTGTAAAAAGCAGAGAAAGGAGATGGGCAGCTGGTTCACTGGGACAGAATCAGTCTTCTATTCAGGAAAGCTGCATTACTGCAGAGACTAAAATACTTTATTTCATGGGAACAAAATTGATAAGACATTTTGTTATCGTTTTCAGTCAACACTGCCAGGTGAAGAAGCCAGCAGATCCCCACCAAGATGCACAGCCAGGGTGTTCACCAAGCAAACATTTTTAAAAAGTGTATTTTCCCCTCTTTGCATCTCCTTTCCTAAGGGATGAGAATTCACACAAGGGGCAAATGATGCAAAACTCGGCCACTGCACATAAAAGAGGCAGGTCCGAGAGCTGCCCAGAGAGAAGTGGACTCTGCTGAAGTGGGAGTTATGCCACGTTAAGCCACATAAATCAAGCTACCTATGCAGGAAGGCAATGGCTTGAGGACTTCCTGGGAAAAGCAGAGGCAACAGGATAGGGAAATGCAGAGACAGACATAGCATCCATTTAATGCAAAAGCACAAGCAGATCTGAAATCCTTCCAAGTTTCTTCAGCAAGGATATGCATTTTTCTAAGCAAAAGTAGCTCTTAACGTACTTTCTGCTTGAAACTAATTCCTCCAAATGGAAGCGTAAAGCAGAACAGCTTCCATTTTGGATATATGAAAGCACCCAAATGCTGTTCTTTACACACCTCTGCACCCTTGACATCACTACATGAGTAGGCTGAGGGGGTGTAACACCCCAGGCAGATGGGCAAGGTGCATACACGCATTTTGCTACAGTGCCCTGAAATCAGAAATCTAGTCAAAAAAGAACCATTTGCAGCAATCAGCTAAGCTACAAGGCTGTCATAAATTCATCTGGTTTAGGTCTCTGCTATTCTTTAAAACTCTTGATGATAAAGCATACCTTTATGAGCTCTTCTTGCATAAGAAAGCACAACAAGGAGTTATTAAGTGCAAAAATGGGGGTTCCCTTTGAGGGGGGATGACAGAACCCCATTTGGGATTGTCTCCGACAAGCATAATCCACTAAAGAAGGGAAAGAATAAACTAGAATTGTGTTTCAAATATTTACATCGCTGTACTTCGTGTCTTTGCATCTTAATAATTTTCAGCTTACTCTGTTGCCCATACATTTTTTTTTTCCAGAATTTTCAAAATGTCACCCATCAAAATAAAGCTAGGAAGAAAAATTAAAACTTTATCATTTATTAAAAGTTGCTAGCAACTCTAGCAGCCTGCTCATGCCAGCAGCCTGCATAAGAAAGAACCTCTTGTTCTTGCCCTGCACACAATGCCCTGCGTAAGCTTTAAAACTCCGTCGGATGCATAAAACGGCATTGATCCCATAGCTCCGAGAAACAAGGCCCTGCAAATAAAAGCGCTGAGCCACAGATGTCCCGCCACGGACAAATCCTATCCTGGGCGCCCAGCCTGAGCCAGGAGCGGTGGCAAGGGGCGCCTCCAGGGCGGGAGGCCCCCGGCAGAGACGGAGCCGCCACCGGCCCCCGGCGCGGAGCCGCTGCGCTCCCTCCTGGGGCCAAGAAGGACTCGGCAGGTGCCCAGCCCGCTCCCACCCCGCCTTGGCACATGAATCCCGAGTTTAAGCAGGGGCAGCGGATGCTGAACGCCCCCGTGCCGCAGGTCCCATGCCCCAACCTCCACTGAACCTCAGGCTCCCAGCAGAAGCGTGCCCTTTCTCTTCTCACTCCTCCCACAAACAGGAGCGGGATTTGCTCCTTCACAGGCAAAGAAATTTAAAACAGTGAATCGCAGTGCCGGATGCTAGTGAATGGTCTAATTTATTGTGAATTATATAAGTCATTCAGAGGTCTGGTCTTTATTGAGCAATCCAGAGACCAAGCTCTGTGCTAGAGACCATAAAGAGAATCCCATAAAAGAATTGGTTTCAAGACTAGTATTACAAAATTACAAAAATACAGTAATAGGATCTTAATATCTATCCATAGAGACACTTGGTTTCAAAAGAAAATTTGTAATATTTAGCATAAATAAGACGGTACTTTGAAACCAGTAAAAAACAATGGAAGCGTTAACCTACCACTACATCTGCACTTACAAGTAACCAAGAAAGGCACAGTGACCTTTGCCAGGTAGACACAGAAGAAACTTTTCTCATGCTAGGGATACTTTAAGTTAAAATAGGATTAATGTGCTCACTGCATCATTTAGAAACTTTTAGCTGTCATATTGCAATTTCAATAATAACATCAGAAACTAATAAACAGTTGTTAGACACTGAAACGATACAACACCCGTCAAACAACTCCAGAGCACACTGGTGCTTTGTTAACATTAAAGCAAACATCAAAAGAAAGAATTTCTCACACTTAAATTCATCTGCCTCCAAGTTTTTGCCTTCGCATTTTTCCCTCACTGAGCTTCATCCATTAGAGCTGAACGAGGAGCTCAGACGAGGTCACGTGCAACCCCTGCCTTTTCAATAGCTGTGTCATTTACCTGCCCTGAGGATAGTTAATGATGCTTATGAGCATGCCGACAGCTGATGTATCCATCATTAATACCATTAGTGAATACAGCAGCAGTTAAAAACTTCACAGTAACACAGATAAAGCTCGAGAGGGTGCATCTGCAGACAGTGACCTGTAGCTCATTGACAGTAGCATCGGTCCATTTTCTCATCATTGCCACCACACTAAAAAAAGGAAATAGCTTAACACTTTCCTGCCCCCATGAATGTTGAAGTTTGTTCATGCAGCTGCAGAGTTTCAACAGAAGGCAAATAAACACCACCAAACAAATTCAGATACTAGGGTACAGGAGATGTGGGTTTAAGCCTACCTAAGCTGAGGAATTGCTGAATGTCTTTCCCATTTTCATGCCACATGATGCTGGAAATGCTAACCAGGGACTGAAGGGTAGTAATTCCTCAATTCACCACTCAAAATGACACCTACTGCAGAAGAACTGCTAGTCTAATGGCAGCAACACACAAGCTAACTTGAAACACTACTGAGAGCACTTCCAACCTGCTTGTCTTTGATCTAAAATGACTCAAACTGTTCATAACCGGGTCCCAAGTTTCAGAGGAGCAGAGCTAAGTCAACAACTAAATGTTCGCTTCTCTAGCTGCACAATACAAGGAGATAAAGCTTCAGGAACCGTGTCCTGATCTCAGCCTCACATTCTGCTTTGCAAATGCTAGACTTTGGACTTCTTGCACACCTAATACTTGGCATTGCCTCAGAAGCCTAAGCTCCATGGAGACAGGATATCAAACATAACCCACACTTGGCATTTCCTTGCTCTCTGCACAGCCTGCCCAGGAAGTGTGTTTTAGCTTGGGTTCTGAAGCACCCAACTTCTCTGCACACAAAAGAAACTGCCCAACCACATAGGTGAAACAGCTAAGTCAGAGAATTGACCCTCTTCTAAAATCAAATTGTAAAACAATTTAGGCAACACAAACAATGAAGGCAAGACCTATCACAGAAGCACACAGCAACCATACAGGTTAGAGACACACATAACCCGTAAAGCCATTTTCACTGCAAGGAGTGCCAAGCAGTGGCACAGGTTGCCCTGAGAGGTTGTGCAGGCTTCACCCCTGGAGTTTTTCAAGACATGACTAGATCCAGCCCTGAGCAACATGGTCGGATACCACAGCTGCCCCTGCTGTGAGAAGGAGGCTGCTCTAGAGATCTGGTGTCCTTTCCAGCCTGATTTATCCCATGAGTCCTTACGATGCATGACACAACATGTCATGCAATCGAACCTTTGTGTTATTCTAGCCTCTGGAAGGTACTATTATGAAGCTAAACACAGATTAGTGAAAAACTGATTCCATGAATCAGACTTTGTATTTTACCATTGCTAAGGTTCCAGTCTGGCCCAAAATATTCTTTATTCTTGGGGGATGTAATGCAAAAAAATTTGAGAAGACTATCAGCTGGATACCACTGTTCTCCAATAAGATTTCTGAAGCAAGACACTTGAAAAGCAATTTAAAACACACTGGTTTCATCCAATTTTTGCCTACCTCCCCCAAAAAAAAAATGAACAGACAGATAGTAGACCACAACTCTTTTCTTTCTAAGAATAGAAAAAGATTTTTGTCTGCAAAAGTCATGAAACTATAAGCTAGATTTTATGATTAACATTAACTTTCCTAAATAAAAAAAGAGACTGCTTTCATTTAAAGTCTCATATTAGGGAAACAATGTTGTCTTTTTATGGCTATCTATTACATACTAGCTGAATTTCAATAATCAATTGTAATTCAGCACCATATAATCTATTTATATTCGCTGTTCTCAGCCAACTGCAGATTACTGCACACTCTTGAACAGTTTGGCCAGGATTTCAGCATAGTTGGCAAATGCAAGTTGGCAATCTCTTAGTTAATTAAAGTCTTTATAAAGACTATACCACCACATACGAGACTGCTAGAAATGGGACTAGACAAAGTACAAAAATATTACAGTAACGCTTATAATACGTGACTCCTTCCCACTTCTCTTCAATCTTACTTCACCGATATTTACAGTAGCATACTATAGCTATTCCACCAATCTTTAAACTGAAGATGTTTTAAGTATCAGCTCCATGTTCCAATTATGTTAAGATAGGATTATCCATACTAAAATATGATTTATTAGAGTAAGTGTTACAATGGAAAGCATTTCCTCACTAAATGAATAATACATGTTCAGCCAAAACACTAATTGCATACTCCATGACTAAGTAACAAATATGTCTAATCCACCCTTACAGATTTCAAAATGAAGACAAATAATGCTACAAAACTTTTTTCCAGTAAACATTTCCAAGTAACCTCCATATAAAGTCATAGTAATAAAGGATAGAAAATATTTCCTAATTGCATAATTTAGACTCTTGCCAGAGAGATGCAGTTTCCAAGGTAGGACTCATCGTTACTAAAGCAATACTCAGTCTTAACTGTCTTGACAATCTATATTCTACGTGACCAAGAGAACCGTGTAGCTTTTCCTCACTGGCAACCAATACCCAAAGGCAACGCAATGCTGAACTCTGACGTGCTCATATAGGGTCTTCTATTGTTCTATTTTATGTAATACTGCAATAAAAAGTTGGTTTAAACAGGAAATAGTATGCCAATGATGAGAAAAAGTTAATACTGCTACATTTCACTTTTAAGAACCTTCCTAGGTTGAAAAGCTATACACAATTAGTTTCTAAAGCAATTAGTAAATGCCTAATTAGAAGCAGTCTTGCATATTATGCTGTACATTATATCCGAGTTATGCAGCAAGGCTGGATTTATGTAATATAATTTCAATGAATTCTAAGGAAAGTACAGATGTAGGCAGTAACGTTAGTCATGCAGTAATTCATTTCACAGCCTGTAACATTTCTGAAATTCTAAGAACACATCACAAACTGCAAATTAGTAAATAAATACATATTTTGTTTTTTTCACCAGAAAATCTCCTCTGAGACTTGTGACTCCAGCTAGAAAGAGGTCTGTTTGAACTGTACATCCAGACATGGGAAGAGAGAGATGGAGCACATGCCAGCACCAGCTGGGTCAGCCCTAACGTCACTAGTAGAGAAAAAAGGAGCAGAAGGGATGCATGTATATCTGGATGCATGTGGTTCAGAACTCCTAAATCTGACAAGACTAAGTTGCGTTCTTCTTTTCGCCAGTAGCGCAAGCCTAGCTTCTTGCTCTATACTTGTAAAGGAAATGAGCATGAGCACAAGAAGCATTGAAACCCTCTTTTGGGATACAGATCACAAGAAACATGAATAAAAGGGAAGCACCAGGTAGACAAGCTGAAGAGTAAAATGCCAACTTCTGTGAGATTGAGCAGCACCGAGACATATATAGCATCTCAGCAATAAGCAAAACACCAGAAGTTTTTTGTTGTGGTGGTTTTGTTTGCTTGTTTTAAGTTGCATCGTTCATCAGACACTCACCCACAATCACAAAGCTTGCAAGGACTCCTCTGAAATTCCACCCTGAAGAAACCCACATCTTTTTTAGCAATACTGACTGAGCACTGGCACAGGGTGCCAAGAAAGGCTCTGGAGTCTCCATCATCAGAGATGCTTAAAAGCCACCTGGACAACCAGCTCTAGGTGAGCCTGCTTGAACAGGGAGGTTGAACAAGATGACCCCCAGAGACCTCTGCCAACCTCAACCAGCCTGTGATGCTCTCAACCAAACTCCTGCTGACTTCCACAGAGGCACCACTTCATGTCTCACCGTGCTCATAGAAGGAACATAAAAAAAGTAACAGCTTCCCCTGCACCTCATAGGAACTACAAACTGATTTTAGTCTATACTGCATGAAGAGAAGAAAACCCACACATACACAAATTGCACTTTAGAAAGGGGCAGTCTGGGGCCTAAAACAAAAAGATGCAGAATACTAGAACAGAAAGGAAGAAATAGAAGGAAGAAAAACCTATATGGTAACAAATACAAAAGCTACACTGTATGAGAAAACACCACCCATGGCCCACAAGATTTTACAGACTTATCCCTACATTGCACAAACTCAAACACTGTATCAGGTGATTTGGAGATACTCTAACAAGTCAGTGAAGGGTTTTCCTGAGAGGTTTCCAATGGGGAGCTAAAGGAGGGTTTGTTCCCTTACCCCCACGCAAGGAAAAGGGATGGCAACTGGACAAAAAGGGATAATAACTGACCATTTTAACATACCGTTAACGAAAAAAAGAAAACCTTTAACATCAAAGTATATTTCTGGAGGCACTACTGCAGCATCCCAATCCATTCTGTCCATGCCACAAAACCTGTTTATTCTCATGGCACAAGTGATCTCATTGCCCCAAGATCTGGCAGAATACCCCAGTATTAGCAGCAAATATCTCAGTGTTTTCCTTTATTTTTGTATACATGTTTGCAGTTACTTCATTTCATGGTGGCTTGGAAAACTACTGTTCCATTATTTAATAAATTCTGGGGCATTCAAGAATATACCCAATTCCAGCTTACATTAAATGAAAAGTGGAAGAAGCATTATTATTCAACTGTGTAAAAAAAAAAGTCGTTTTGCATATATAAACTAATATACAAATTTGCAGACATCTTTAGTGAATCCAGATCTATGAATACAGATAGAGACACCTACAGATAAACTTCATATCAAGCATTATGTACAAGTCTTCACAGGATCAAGACCAGGGACCTCACGTTTTCCAAATCAGAAGTATTTAGATGTCTGGTATGACAGAAGAATGTCCCTTTGCACCACAGTAAAACACATTCAAGTAAAATCAATTTATTTTTTTCAGAATTAAAGAATCAGCGATGCCTGGCTGGAATGCACCGTTTTGGAAGAGGCTCAAAGGCCCAAATAATTGCAATGGACTGGAAAGGCCTTCACCTTCAGGTCAGCAATTCACATGCCTGCCAGGCTATTTATGAGGGAAAGCAGTTACCACCAAATGCTCCTTGAATGCTTGTCCTGGTTTTCGCCAGTTGCCAGTTTCAGTACCATTACTGGGGCACAAACGTGTACAGATACAATGGCAAACCAGTCACGTGGACTACTGCAGCAGGAGAGCCCAGTACTGAGGTAATGCATAAAATTAATTAATCAGTTACCAGAATTGGAGTAAGATAGCTAAGCTTGAGCTCCTGCCCACCACAACAGTGTCAAATTCAGGATCATAAGGAATTGTAAGTACAAATAGCCTTTCATCCTCTATCAGATTGTTACCTCATTACGATTTGATATAAGTGATGGGTCAAATAGAAAGTCC
>NW_010200329.1:0-2622 GCF_000695765.1 Mesitornis unicolor | reverse complement strand
TTTCCCTGCCAGCTAACATTATTTCCACCCCACTTTCCCAGTTATTTCTTCAGTTCCATCCCTCTCAGCTTGCTTCGCATCCTTTGCTTCTTGCTTCATTGCATTGTCCTTTTTCTCATCCCATATTTGCCACCCAGTCTACTTTCTCCTCATTGCTTTCTTCACTGCTTGCAACTTACCTTCTAATAGTCCTCCATAAACACTAACAAATTAATTAAAACAACAATTGTAAAAATAACCTAGTGTTGTCTTTAAGACTTCTGTATCTATAAAACAACCTTTAAGTACTTCATTTCTCAGTCCCTGGGTGAATTTTTCCCTACGTATGTAAAAATCACAAGTGCCACAGGGATGCAATACAATATCAAAAAAAGTGGAAATTCAACCATGGATAAGAGTTAGAAGATAAACTAGAACAAAACATTCTCATTTTCAATGCTGAGTAAAAGACAAGCTTCAAAATCATTAACTGTCTCCTTTTGCTTACAGCAAGAGGTCACAGCAAATGTCAAACACAAGGGAGCCGTTCAACCAAGGGCAACCTTACAAAACCCAAACGATTACCAACAGCAGCTTAGACGTCATCCTCACCCCAACAAAAAAAAAAAACCACTGCCTGGGCAGCAGCTATTGTACAAGGCTTCACACTAGAAAGCTGTCAAGCTTTAACCTTCAATGAAGAGAAATTAATTTAATCTCTCAGGAAACAATTCTGCCCTACCAGAGTTTTAACTCCCTTAGGGATTTATCAAAAAAAAAAAAAAGGCAAGCTGTCTTTCCCCACCTCTTCCTATAGCCTAAACCAAAAGCTACACATACAGAGTTAACAGCACAGTAATTTATCACAAAGCAATAAACAGGAGATTGCTATTTCAAATAGCGAAAGCAGGTAGACAGCAAGTTAGTCATTCAGAACATATATCTGTTTAAAAACAAATAAACAAAACCAATAAAGAAAACCCTACAAAACCCACAATGTATAGGAATACAAAGGCAATGCTTTGATGGAGGGGGGAAGCATATTCTGGGCAGGAGGATGGGGGGGGAGGGGAGAAGCCTAACTAAATGCAGTAGTTTTCTTAACTGGCAGTTTTATTGTTGTACATTGAATGCTTTAGAAAATGCAACTGGTCTAAACTATAGCAAATTGTCAAAGCCGTTTTAGAATAATTCATCTGCCATACAGGAAAAAACAGTACATAGTTCCAGACAGAGAAGCATTAAAAATACTCAGTACTAAATCTCCTCCTTTAATTTTGCAGTGATCTGTGGATAAAGGATCTCTCAAACCCACAAGCCTGAACTATGATACTGTACAAAGTCTTTAGGCCCATGCATATCAATCAGTCAGAGCTCCAGGTATGCACAGTGTGAAGCCAGAGCCAGTTTCTGGCTGCAGAAAGAGTTGAGCACTATTAATGTTGCACCCTATGCACTGTACATCAACAAGACCAGCTGTGCACATAGAACTTCCTGCATACACCAGTTTGGGTGTTATCAAAGGAATTCGCGATTAGGTTCTATTTCTTGGTAAACATACAGTTAGGAAAAAATTTTAAAAGAGTTGTTATATTTAGTCAGAGATTCTAGCCTGGTCACCGTATAAAGACATCATTCTTAGGGAGGTAGATGATAGAGACTTGCACGCACTGCATACTTACTGCATGTTGCTTCACACAGTTCACAAAGTCAGAAGAAATAAATAAATACAGCTTTGATCTTCCTCTCTAACTTGCAGAAAGTCTGTTAAAGTCTCCAGGTTTACATGTTAATGTTTGGTATTATGCAACACTGTGTCTAATAGTCTAACTATGCTTTCACAACAAGCAAAAGCTACTCTCTAGCCTTTCTGAGCAAACCACCAGCTGGTGATTTTCCTGGCAGTACACAAGGCTCATCTGCAAAGCTCCAAACAGGTATATCAAAGGTATCAGGACAAAAGCCAAGAAATTAAAGAGAATTAAGAATTTGTTTTAAACTACAACACAAAAGTAAGACACTAAACATGATATTTAAATGTTCTAAGAAACTTGCATCACTGTGCCCACCAATACTGCATGCAGGGGCTGAACTTTGCCAAACAAGGACAAGCCAAATAGTGCTATTCTTGAAGTTAACAGTAGTTTCACATTAACTCCAGAAGCAGCAGAAAAAGTTGGTTCTTGGCTGACAGCAGATCACACCTCAGGGCACAAACACAGGCACAGACGCACGCAAAGCACCCCCTGAGCATCTTCCACCCTCACATGGTCCCTCCAAGCAGGGCAGCGAGTCAAGGCTTGGAGACCCTGCACTTGAGGTGCCTCGAGAGCTGCGCTTCGGTCCTTAGGGCTCAAAGGAAAAGCTTCCAATTCAAACTGCACATTCTTAAAGGATTTTTTTTTTCTTTCCTCCAAAGAGCACCGTAATTCTGTTGTGGAAAGCGTCTGACTGCCGTCAACACATGCAATATACACCCGCCTTCATATTTTTTGCTGAAAACTCATTTTTGTGGTACTCCACGCTTACCAATAAGTAACTTCTAATTTGGACACGTTTAGAAGTTTACTCACAAACAGAAGACACAGAGATACGCACAGATACAGCCCGGCCAGCCGAAGGATGCGGCGCTACCGAACCACC
>NW_010200328.1:25000-54520 GCF_000695765.1 Mesitornis unicolor | reverse complement strand
AATAATAATAATAATAATAATTTATTGTGGACAAATTTGTAGCGTAGCATCAGTTTCAGAAAGGCATTCTAAATTTTAAAGCCATTATCAGTTTTTACATTCCTGGTGCACAGAATTGGACAGAGCTGATCTCTTAAGCTGCATACCCTGATGCAGCTTGTGGGGGGGGCAGAGGCAGAGAAGGAGAAAAGCTTTTCTGAGCGCTGGGACCCCTCTATGTAAACAACGACCTTTGTAGCATGCCCAGCTTACTCTCTTGTCATTTATTTTTTTGTGATACCCTTATGTGACGAGGGAGGAATTGGGTGGCAAGATCTAGCTAGTTTAGTGTAACAGGATTTCAGCCTTAGTGCTTATGCAGCGGTGAATGTTTAACCCCTAGAATTTCCACAGCTGCTACATATATGTGTTTATAGAAAAAGAAACAACAGCAACTGGTTAGGTCAGGAACTCGGCATCTGTTATTTGGCTGCAAAGACTTTAGTATGCACACTCCATCCATGCTACCTCTCCTCCTTTACCCTTCTCCCCAAAAAATTAATTGCATTTCTAGCTAACAAGGTTTAGTTACAGAGGCACCTGACTCCTTCAAACCTTTTGGACACAATACAGAAGTCCAGTAGTAGACATTACAGGATTAAATCCATTGTAACATTCTAAAAATCAATTCATCTGTTCCTAATAGTGTTTCAATAGTATCCTAGTAACCTTTTCTGTGAAGCTTCATATGGTCTGTATTTGCAAACACTATTAAAAAAGGCCTTCTTGCATTCAAAAAAAAGCTAAATCTCTTCACAGAGCTGTTGGAGAGGTGCAGACTCCAATGTGGGCAAGTGTATTTGCCAACATGCCATATGGGAGCCATGGTTGGGATTTTTTTTTTTTCCTAGAATAATTAAATGTTGATGGCAGAGTTCAAATGGATCATTAAAATTCAAAAGTGTAAGAAACAGATTTTTTCTTATGTTGCTGAACGCTCCAGAGGGCTGAATAGCTAGCAGAAGTGAGGCAGGCTGCAGCAGTGATCAGCGTGTGCTGTGATGGTACTAATTTGATCATAATATAGTCATCTCTGAAGATTACAGCTATTCAATTAAATATTCTAATTAACCTGAAGTATTAGGCAAATGATACTAATTACAAATATTCTCCTGAGATTCACAGCAATGAAAATCCCACTTGCAACTGATACTTCTAGCCAATGTTTCGTAACACAATGTCCTATATCATAGGCTTTCAGAATATTAAAATGCAGTTAATTTGCCTAAACCTCATTTGTTTAATGGCATTAGCATTTTGTTTGAAATTGTAATAAACGTACATCCCGCTTTCAAGTAAAATTTAAAATGAGTGTACTCTTGGGGTAACTTAAGATTCCTGTTTACAGACCTAGCACTTTATTCAGTAAGCGGAACAGTCTGAGCTTAACTTTCAGCCATTAAACATATTGAAATTGTTTAAAAATGCTAATAATTTGTCTTTTCAAATAAGAAAAAAAAAGGATATTTTGCAGTAAAATTTCATTATGTTACCCATGTGACCAGTTTCCTACTGTGAGGGCCCTAATGCTTGAACTTGCCTTGTAGTTTTTTAGTAGGATGTTTGTCTTTTGTAGGTTGTTGATTTCTGTTTGTTTTTTTAACTCCCTCTCCAGACAAAGCTACATGGACCTTCTTTTTCGGTTTTCTACCTTCCTTTCTTTGCTCCCCTTTTGCACACAGTCCATGGACTCCAGGTCAGGATTGTAGTGGCTTCTGGGGGCTCTGATTCCTGCATGGTGCTTCTGCACACCTTGCATGTGAATGCTTTTCTCATGTCATTTGCAGGGACAACTCAGCTACTTTATCTACTACAGCACTGAGCGGATAACTTGGTTGTCTATATGTATTAGGCAGAATGCTACTTTGAAAATACAACACAAAGCAGATCACTTGGCTAAAAACCCACAAAAAACCTCACAGGTAGGGATCCTGACCACATTTCTTGGTGGGTTTTGATTATTTGTTTGCTTATTTATTTGTTTGTTTTGCCATGGCAGGAACAGGAAAGGCAGAGATTACCTACCAACAGAAGTGGCTGCTTAAAAAATAATCAGTTGCAAACAGCTATAGAAGCAGGTAGCAGGCTTCAAGTGCTGCTTAGGACCTTCTCTTACGTCCACTGCCTTGTTAGAAGGATAAAAGGACAGGAATACTTCTGGCTTTTCACATGTTGCCTGTTGATTCTGTATTCTTATAGGCTTTAAAAGAAAGAGATCTGAAAAAACCCTTCCTAATTTTAGTGTAATTTTATCAATACTGCTGAAAAGCACTATAAAAGTTTAACTGATGTAACTTATGTCTTCCTGTGAATATATTCCTCTTCCTCAGTTTCTGCAGTACTTGTCTGAAGAGAATCAAAATGCTGATCCTGTGCCTTTTACCTCCATCTGTGAGGGATTGCTAAGGGCTAAAACCAACAAACCAAAAGCGTGTCGGAATTTCAGGTGTAGAAATATCACACTATCAAACTGCAGCAGTGCAAACAAAGCTAAACCAAATACAGTATGAGTGACTGTAATTTCCACATTGTAATTGGCAAACACATAGTTTAGTATTTTTTATTTATTATTTATTTATTATTATGGAAAATACTGGAAGAATTTGCATTGGGGCAGACCTTTCTTTTCTATAAAAAAATGCAAATATTACATTTCCTCAGATCTCAGAAAATTTAGAACAATTTGTGTCTGAAACGTGCTGAAATCATTGGACCTAAACTCGGAGAAGAGGGAGATATCATGCTGCCATATGACCTTTCGCGGAGCAGGAAGGAGACACAAGGGAGCACATAGTAAACTCGGGGTAAGAGAAAATCCTGGGCAGACAGTATGCAGCCCTTGAGAGACATGGAAGGAAAAAAGGGCTTTTTGTTTGGTTGCTTGATTTTGATGCTTTTCTTTGGTTGCTTACTTTTAACCCTTTTATAGCTGCTTTCTTTTGGTGCTGTTAGAGCTTGTTGAAATGATTAAACGTTGCTCTCTTTCCTCTCATAATTAAGGAGAAGGTTTATATCACCTTATTCCGACACGAAATCCGCTGATAGTTTTCAACTTTCCTTGGGTCAGCACATACATTAGGATGCTCTATGATTATAGAAGAGGATGTGAAATGCATTTAATGAATCTGTATTAACTCAGATCCAGATCTATATAACAGAAATTTGTATTTAAGAGTGTACTTGTGCTGGACTGAGTTTAAGGAAGGCTTGGAGAAGCAGGCAGAGAGGTAGAAGGTAAAGATAAGATTTAAGTAGAGCAATATGCTTTCATCTGCTCTCCTTTTTGTTGTGTGCTGTGGAGGACCAGACACATCGACTGACATGGGGGAGTTGCAGCAAAGGGAAGGATGAAACTCACACGTGGTAAAGCACAGTACGGCACAGACGGCTGACTCCTCTGTGAGTGCCATAATTGAGCCTGCTCAAACAGGACAGGGAATTTAAATGAAAATGAGGGGCTAGATCAGAGAAGTCAGGAAAGGTATGTTTCAGGTCCAGTTCCCACTTCTGCTGTCATTCTCAGCCTTCATTTATATTCTCAGCAAAACTGTGAGATGAACAAAACCAAACAAGAAAACACGATGTGGCAACTGGCAACAGAAAGCTAAGCAGAGAGAGAGAATTAAAAAAAAAAAAAAAGGAAAAAAGAAAAGAGGGGAAAGGCAGCAAAAGCAGGAAAAGAGGGAGAGGAGCTGCAGAGTGGTGTATATGTGTGTCTTGTTCAAAGTCCTGCAAAAACTACCTGCAGCTCTCTAGAGAATCATTATTCTGCTATGAAGAAATAAGCACATTCCTGTACCATATTAGTCCCTGAATGTAGGGGCTAAGAACATAATACTGTGTCATTATATATTGTAGAAGAGAATATTTTCACATTTACCTGTAGAGTAAGTAAGCAAAATGATACAGTTTTTATTTATGCAGGGAGTTAACATAATGCGGTGATGTATGGGTACATTCTTGTAGGGGAGTGAATCTACCACAGTGATTTACTTTTATAAAGGAAAGTAATGCACTGATGTAATAAAATTGTCATGTACTTCATTGATCTCGTTGCTGCAGAGGAAGTGAGGAGGAACTTAAATTTATATAAAATGAATATAATGGAATAACAAATGCACAAGTGTCGACATTACAGAGTAAGGTACGTATTTACAGGGAAATAAATACAGTGAAGTGATCCACTTTTATAAAGGGAGGACATTTAAAGGGATAATTTCCACATCTATAGAAGTGGAAATCATGATAGGTCATACTTTGTAAAGTAGGGAACATGCAACAGTGCAGGAAGTACAGTGGTGGGAAACGTAATGATATCATTAATTTTTGCTGGCCACAAATATTACGTAGCAAAGATGTGCCTCTCTGAGCAGCTTGGTGGAATGACAGTCAGGGAAAGAAAATGTATGACTATGATATAAAAATGGAGGGCTGACCTGACATGCTGAGACATGAAGCAAGCTCAGGCTGCTCCGTAGAACCTGTGGGACATTTGAGCCATCACCACCAAAGATAACCACAATTACTTCCTCCATTAAGGTGGTGCAATGAGGTGAGGTTGCTGTATTTTGCCCCATACCATCCACTGGATAACCAGAAATAAATGACTACTCTAAAAGTGTATGGGCGATTGCAGTTGCAACAAAGGCAGGATCTCAAAATGAATAAAATGGAGAGCAAAGAATAACTCAATCTGGGAACTTGTAGAGTTTCTACATGTAGCCAAAGTCCTGCTTAAATCAGTGACTTAGATGATTGAGCCTTGTTATCAGACTAGCTCTATATTAAGTTAGTCTATAACAGTCCCAGCTCTCTCAGCCTTTCCTTATAAGAGAGATGCTCCAGTACTTTAATAATGTTTGTGGCCCTTTGTTGATCTCTCTCCAGTATGTCCATGTCTCTCTTGTACTGAGGAGACCAGAAATTAACACAGTACTCCAGGTGTGGCCTCATGAGCACTCAGCAGAGAAGAAATATCACCTCCCTCAAGCCTTTCACAATACTTTGTCTAATGCAGCCCAGGATACCTTTAGCCTTCTTTGCCACAAGGGCATGTTGCTGGATCATGGTCAGCTTGATGTGAACCAATAGATCCACATTTTCCCTAGTCTTCCATTTGTAGCTTATGTATTCACATGCCTGACCAGATTAAATTTCATTTGGGCTTTAGCTTTCCTAACTTCTTCCCTGGATGCTCAGACAATGTACCTGTGTTCCTCCCAGGTTACCAGTCTACGTGCTTCCTTTTTGTGTTTGAGTTTGGTCAGGACCTCCTTGTCATCCAGTCAGAACTCCTGGCTTTTTTATTTGACTTCCTATTTGTTGGGATGGAAATCTTTGAATATTAACCAACTTTCTTGGGCTCCTTTTCCTTCCAGGGCCTTATCCAATGGGACTCTTCCAAGTAGATTTTTGAAAGAGCCAAAGTCTGCTTTGCTGAAGTCCAGCGTTGCAAACTTGCTTTTTGCTCTCCTCCTCGCCCTCAGGATCCTGAGCTCCTCTAATCACTTGGGGGAGGAAGTTATCATCAGTGCAATCCAGGACCCTCCAAGATTGCTTTTGTCTTATTGTGTTGTCCCTTCAGCAGATATCAAGGTGATGGAAGTCCCCCACAGAAACTGCAATTTAGTGAAGCTATGCAGTTTTTAAGTAAAATATTACAAAACATGAAAATGGATTTCACTAAACAAGATATTGTACCTCTAAAATTCCATACTTCTGCAAGAGGCCACACTGAATTATATTTAATTTCTCTAGTCCACCCTACATCTGAATCTTAACTCTTTTCTCTGCTAAGTGTCTTTAGAACATCATGTATATAAGTGAACAAAAAATTGAAGTGTTTTCTTCCCCATAAATTCAGTATAATTTAATGCTTTGAAACACTATAGTCTGTAATGTTAATAAATGCAACTGTTCAGAGGGGTAATCCTAGAAATCCATTCCACAGCGATTGTTGGCAGTGTTATAATTCTCACAGAAAATCAGAGGATAGCTTGTCCTTTCTCCTGGCATTACAGCCTGCATATAGCAACAAAGCTATGGAAAGGATTTCCTGGGGCATTGCATCAGCTTTGTACACATCATGAAAACCCGTTTCATGAGACCGTGTTTATCCACACATGAAGGTTTTACACTTGGATGGCCTCAGTGTTTTGCATGCCCTGCCCCTGTTGGCAGGCTGTTAGGAAACAGTGACCCAGAGCATCTCCAGGAGTTGTCAGAGACTGACCCAGATTACATATCTGAGATGACAGTTTGAGTTTAGATACCAGACAAGTTCTAGCAGGTGCTTAACCCAGGGGATCCAGAAAGCCACAATGAGCCCTTTGGCAAATTCTGGATGCAGTTTCAAAACCCTTTGCAAAATTTTGTAGCTGCCTAAAGTAGGATTATGGGCATCTGCCCATCGCTTGATAAATACAGGCTGGGGTTAGATGAGTGTTTTATGGAATAATTTCATTGTGGTATTAGGAGAGATTGCTTGTCAAGAGCTCAATTCTTTTAAAAGAAATGAAGTTAGTGGAAAAATCAGTCATTCTTGATAGCTTGACTTGTTTCTCTAGCACGTGAAACATTAATGGGAACCACGCTGCGCAGCACTTTATCCTTTAGCTGCAACTAGGTGTGGCTTTATCAGATTTATTTTCAACTTTTTCTGAATTCCCTTAAAATTTCTAATTCTCTTTTCTCTAATCATAGATTTCTCTCTCTGATGCCACTCCAGTGACCAGCAGGAGTTACTATCATAACTTTGCTTCCTAGATTGGCAGTGTTTTGCCAACCAGGCCAGCCAAATTGTTGGCTCTGATGATTTTTGGCAGCGAGTTATCACTCTGTAGGGTCACAAAACTAGTGCATGCATAACTAAATTTGTCTAAGGGAAAAATACAACATTCAAGTAACACTTTTAACCCATATATCATGAATTTTTAATATTATCACACTGCTTGCAGCTTCCAAACACCTGCTACAGCCAGAAATGCAGAGATTTTTACCTAAAGTGAACTAGACCTCTATATTACCTCATTTTAGCACTAACATATGCACTCTTAAAATGTTTATATGTGATTCACAAAGAGTACATTCATTCCATTGTGCATACAGGCATATATGAATTTGAGTGCACATGCATATAAATTGTGTGTGTGTTTGTGTGTAAATATTCAGCTATGTAACTCCATGATTGTAATTTAAGTGTACGTATCTTTTCTCTAGAAAAGCAAACATTATAAAGCATCTATTACCTATCTGGATACTCACATACTAGCAGAGGGCCTACAATTATGCAACTATTTTAAAAACAACCCCTACTTCTCTAAAATAACAACTGTGCAACTAATGTAAGGAAAACAATTCTACTCAGAATAAAATTAGTATGAAATCAGGCGAGTGTGAAAGGCTGCAAAGTAACTATTTTGTTACATGTTTTTATGACATAATTATATTGATCTGAAAGACACTCATCCAGAACCACAACCTTTTATACCCAAAGAAAAAGCCTGTATAATCTTTTCAATCACTTGATATTCATGGTCTTACTCAAAGGTCTCTGAATATGTCATGTGTGTAATACCAATGCAAAATTTGGCACTATAGTCACTACTAGCAATATGTTTCAATAAGGTAATTTTCTTGCTGCCTAAGAACATCAGCAGGGTGCAATCCTGAACAAAAACAGACTATGACATCTTATTCAAGCATACATCTGGAGGACAAAACTATACTTTATTAAAGGAAAATGGGATTTCAGGATTGTTTTGACAAGCGGTAAAAGCACGCATCTCACTTTACATACAGTACAGAGTTTTAAATTCAAAGTGCTTATGTAGCCATCGTTAAGTAAAGGCTGGAAGAAAAATACTGCCATTCTCACTGGGTTATGCAAATATACAATGAAGCCTTACAATTGATGCTGTATATATTTTCATACTGGTTTACATAATATGAAACTAAGATGTAAAATATCATTTTCCTTCTTTTATCTGTTAACAAATCCTTTTATATACTTAAGAAGGCAGCACACATGTTTATTCTTTGTACAGCTAGCATACAGATGCTTTCTAATGTTGGGTATGAGCATTTTTTCCACTGTGTTTGATTTTCTATTTTGATTTTATATTTTGCATTAAAATCTTCCTTTTCCTGTGTTCTCAACCATCTCCACAAGTTATCATTATGTAGGGGGGTCTTTTTTAAGGGGAGAGGAAACAGTCTAAATGATGAGCTTTTTTCATAAAGTACATGCTATTTTAGTGTTGGATTCTCCTTAGATTATTAAGATATCAGGCCAGATACTGAATAGTGCTGAACACATCTTCTGTGAGAAACTAAGCATGTGGAGCTGAGAGGTCATACAATATTATTTTTTCACTGATTTCAGCAGGTTAGGAATAGAATCAGATATTAAGATAATCTGAAAAATTGCTACCTTTCTCTATGGTCTTTTATATGGTTGCACTTTGAAGTGATCAGTGACCACATCTAAAATCTGTTTCTAAACTTGAAAAACACTGATTTAGTGCTTTGTGCATTACAAACATATTGATATGGAGAGCATGAATTGAGCAGTTTGGCAAGATTGCAAGCTAAAAGGAGGCTATGTCATTATAGCTCTAAGTGAAACATCCAAAAAAAAGTCAGTGATATTCCCTGCCATTTGTACCATAAATTACTTCCAGATTTGTTGTCAAATGTTTATCTGAAAACAGATTTGTGCTCTGTTATTTGAAATCTGTAATATGTTTTGTTGCCCAAAAGTGAGTGCTTTCAGAATATTTTGTGATATGACAACCATCTCTGCTGGTAATGCACTATTAGAGTAGATGTAGTACAGGTCTGAGCATACTTAATATACACAGTGCCAAGGTTATTTGGAAGATCCTAGCCTAATTTATTTGACTAATAACACTATTAAGCAACTAATAGGGCGATTTTAACCAAACTGAAATATTCAAGTTATACAGCTTACCTCAATTATCACCTCTGTCAGATCAGAAATTATTGATGACTGCTTTGGACTAATCCCCTTGAAATCCATACTACGCTTTATTACTGCTGTTTCTGCATATTCAAAATGCCTGTCACTGCGAAGGGAAAATGTCATCAGCAAACTGGAAGCTTGACGGCAGGACTGAAAGGGATGCATGCTAGAAGAAATGACAGTGACGGATACTTTAGGATAGCTGTGGCTGTTGAAGTGAGTGATGTTGGACCAAGAGCAATTTGTAAACTGATTCATTTTCATTTCCATTTCCTTTCCTCCAGAAGATGCACTTTTTTTGGAAGATGCTAAACTCTGCTTTTTCATTTTTATTTTTTATTTATTTATTAGTAGCGTCCCTCCTAAGAAGGTTAAAAGACCACTTATGGAGAGGCTGCTGAGGAAGCGGAGAATGGTTATTGTTATTCTGTGGAGTTACACAAACCCTTTGAAACATCCTTTTAGGGGCCATGTTTGGGTAGGTAAGCCTGGTACAGTTTTCCCTTGCTATCTGTGATGAACATTCGTTTAAAATCTACAGCACATTACTGTCAACAGTAAAAATAAAACACTGCAAATGATGTAGTGAAAAGCAGTGTTATGCCATTCACTAAACATTCCAAAATCCCTTCTCTGGGTTATGATCTGGTTTTTTTCCCAGTGCTAGAAAGGTCACATGTTCACAGTACGCACATTGTGGAGTAAAGCATTTGAAGACATAATTTGTAAAAAAAGACACATGCAACCAGTCTCATGAGAAAGACTTCTCTATGATGTTGAGTCAAGTGGAAAAAATTAAATACTATACGACTTTCACACTGTCCAAAAACATGGATTTGTAAACCATAAAACTGGCATTAGAACTTAAATTGGACCTTTGTGACTTGGGCTTCTTGCCACACCAAACTGGTTAAAAAGATCTTTCAAGTGAGTACTTCAGTTTTATTTATGTACACCAGCATTCTTTGCACGTATCCCAGAAAGCATCTCATTTGAAGGAACCAGACCCTAACATTGCATCTAGCTCACTCACATAAAACACTTCAGACATTACCAGGCAATGATCAACTGTCAGAAGCTCATCCTTCCTTCCTGCAGCTCACAGCTTCATCCAGCCAAGGCAATGAAGGGAAGAAACTGTTGTGCCCTCATGGCTCACAGCACCCAACAGCAAAGCCACCACTTATGGCTCTTTGCACATGTTCTGTGTCAGGAGTGCAAGACACTCATCCCATCCCATCCCATCCCATCCCATCCCATCCCATCCCATCCCATCCCATCCCATCCCTGCAGCATACTACTGTGCTACACTGTGACAGAAAATGGAGTTAAGCTGTTTTGCCCCACACAAAAGTATTTTCTCTGAGGGTTGAGAGAGCAACTTGCTCTCCCAGCCAAAGCCTTCAAAGAGCTTGGGAAGGGGAGGATGGCGAGCTTGCCATCTGTTCACTGAGTATGATGGGCAGAACAGCCAATTCTTCATACCTCCTTGAGTGACATTTTTAAATGGATGTGTATGAAATCAGCAGCTGTCAGAAGAGCTAAAGGCATAAGAGAATCTGGACAAAAACAGTAACGTGGAATATTTGTTGTTTAGGTCAAGGACACCAAATTTGAAAAAAAACCACCAAAACAACATGTTTGTTAAAGGCAATTTACTGCCAGAAAAACTTATGAGGTTTTTTCCTATGTTTTGTTTGGTTGGTTTTGGGGTTTTGTTTGTTTGTTTTGTTTTGCGTGGTTTGATTTTGGCTTTTTGGTTTTGGTTTTTCATATCAAATTGTAAGCATTTGGTTTTACCTGCTTTCACCATTGTGATTCCAATAGACACTTGTATGTCGCTCCCTCCCCAGGACTAACAAACACACTATTTTCACAGTCAGAAAATTTTCAGTAGTAATGTCACTTTCTCCTTGTCTCTGTGGTTTCTAACCAGCTGTGAACCTTCAGCTGGTCTCACCTGGTACTTTACTGCTAGCATGATATCATCCTGTTTGTGTCAGTAACCACACTCATTAGTAATCTCTATTCTTGCCAAATTCTGGCATGCTGCAGTACATGTTCGTGATTCTTCAAAATATTTTGCATGCATGTCTGAAGTATGCACTGGGGAAGTGAATTGGGAAGGACCTCAAAATTATCAAGAGACAGAAATTAGCACTTATATATATATATATATACACACACACAGGTATAGTCCAGTATCTGTTCTTTTATATATGGCTAAAATATATTTTTCTGTGACAAACTTAACTGTACTTAACTGTATACTTAAACATTATTGAGGAAATCATCTTCTTGACCTCAGGTAATGGACCATGCTTGTGCTGAAATGTGAAGATTTATACCCCTGGCATTTCTGTATTAGAACTAATGAAACCAAAGGGCTCATTGTGCATTCATACAAATGCCTGGACTAATATAAATTTATTTTCATCCATCTTTTAAGATTGACCTATATTGTGCAATTTATAGTAGCTCTTTTATTGCATAAACTCCCAAAAGAAGGAATGAACGGTCAAAGCTGGTAAACTCTTTGCAGATTAACGATGGAAATCTTTTTTACGATCTTTAAAAGAGCACAGGACGTATATACAGACAGGAATGAAAAACAATTTGCAGGGTAAGAAATCCATCTATTTGGTGGGGTGGGAAGGGTGGAAGGAAACACAGATCATATTTTTGCTGCCAGCATGAATTTAGCAGTCTTCCAATTTTTCAGTGATCAAAACCTTGAATCCCACCTTTCTATCTCTGTATCCACTTAATGCAGTGTAAGCAATTTTAATATCAAAAATAACATCACTTAATATGGTGAGTGAAAAAAAAAATAATTTTGGCTAAATTTAAGCCCTGCAATGACTGGGGAGAGGGAAAAAAAATGGATAGGTGGAACAAGAATGCCAAAATCCAGAAGGCTAAAGGAAAGATCGCTAAGAGGTATGAACAGGTTAGCAGCAGTGAAGAAGCAGATGGAAGCAGTGAAAAAGCTTTGCAGGACTGGGCAAAGAAGGGCTAGACCTGAGGAAGAGGAATGCTAGCAGATCTTGGTCTCAGTACTATGAACTGACTCCTCCTGCATGATTCTTGTTGTGCCTGTTCTTAGTAGAGGAGCACTACTGCAGCAAAACAGATATCTGAAGCATCATCAGGTCTGGGTCCAGCTGACAAAAAATAAAATAAATCTGCAATATCTGGCTATCTTCTTAGGCTGAAACAAAGGAAATCTGTGAAGTTTGCAACTTTATTTACAATCTATGACGTTAAATTTTTGCTTCATTCTTTCAGGGCCAGGGCTTATTATAGAAGGACATACTTACAGTATCTTGAAAAGCATTTAAAGAAACACCTGTAAAATTTTATTCTCAGAAAATTTGGAAATGCTACAATTCATTGAAACTTTCGCTACACATTATCTTTCTCTCCTATCTCTCAGTAGTGCTGACAACGACCACTTTTTCATAACTTAATCCTGAAGTATTACATAGTACTCCTCACAGACTATAACACAAACAGGTCCTGTTACAGGAATAATCCTTATGCAATATGGTATGGTGCAACAATGTTACTTAGGGATTCTGAATAGAATGATACATAACCAAAAACTTTTAAAATTAATGGTAGCCTAATGTTAATATATATTTTTTTTAGGCTAGCTATTACTGAGTCATGCTGGCAGGAGGTTCCCTACTTCTGCCTAGGACATATAAGACACATTAACTGTTTTAATGGACAGTTTCCAGAAGGAAATCTATGAACAGGCACAGACATTGTTACTGCTTTTGAGTTATCAAAAAGAAAATTAAAAATACAAGCACCAAGAAGGGATGAATTCAGTCAACACCAACTAGAGTGTTATGCTGGTTATGGGGCAAGAGCTCAGACTCATACAGAAAATAGCTTGGACATGAAAGCAAACCTGTGTGGTCCAAGCTGCCTATAAGCTTCTTTATGCAGAAATCTCATAGCTCTCACATATTTAATACAGCTCCACAAGGATTGTATTATAGGCTCCAAGAGATTCAGATAATTAAGAGCCTTTGTTTACAACAGGCATGTGGGGGATTGCATTCCACCAGAATCTACCAAAATGCAAGCATTTCTAAACTTGGGAGAAGTCTCAGCTCCTTTAATTTAGACATAGCTTCCTTCAGCTGATGGTAAATGCTTAGATTTACCATAATAAATTATTACAAGCACAATTAAATTTCCTCATGTAATTTGATGTAATTGTCCTTTCTGAAATAGGTATATTTGAACTGAATTAGATAACACGTCTTCTAGTCTTTACCTAGAAGCCAAATAATAGACCATTCTTATACCCCAAGGCAAAAAAAAGGAAGACATACTGCTACCGCATGCATAGGTAAAAATTAATTCTTACCTTCAGTTTTTATAATGATTTTTTATAATATTTTTCATTTTCAAATTTATGAATGGTACTTGGAACCAGAAGTGGTTGAAATATAATGAGTAATCTTGTTCACTTGATATTTCCATCTTAGCTTTTTGATCCATGTGTTTCAGATTATTCTGAGAAGGCTGAGATTAATTTCCAAGTTTTTGAATGTTTATCTAGAGGAGTTCACATAAAAAATGGAGAACTATTAATGGGAAATGGATTCTTTCTCTATGAACAGCTCTGGTTGCACCACTCTGATATGACACAAGCACTAGCTGGAGTAGTAAAAAGTATGACCTGACCTACTGATTCATAGTTTTATGGCTGTGTTTCTCATATATATACATGTGCGTCTGTGTATGTGTTTGTCCTTCCTCATGGATCGCAGCCCATAAAGAGCATGTGTGTTTAAACTGCCAGGACAAAGGAAACATGTCTGTAAAAGGACAAAAGAAGAAATACAAAGAGGCAAGAAGTTGCTCAGAAGAAAGATGCCCTTAGAGTTGGTCAAATTGAGTAGCATGCAATTTAGATCAGAGTTTGCCTTTGGTGAAAAGCCTGCATTTAGAATAAAATGGTGACATCAGAGCAGTTAAGCCTCTAGTTTACCAGGCTGAATAAACAAAATTAATATCTTTGATTTGTTTCTGCTTTTTGCTTGACTTTTCATCCGCATGCACAGCCTTCATATGTTTTATTGGCAATTTATACAGTCAGCAGAAGACACCAAAGCCTTAGCAACAAGATCTTCTGATGTACAAACAAAATGCATTTAATTTGACTCAGTGTATTACAAGCATTATAATCCCTCTTCTGATTTCAACATGATCGACTAATCTCATCTGCTCAGAGGGATAAGCCTTGTCTCAGCCATGATGACAGGCTTAGAGAATGATAAAAATTAGGGCATTCTCACAGATTATATACTGTAACAACAGATAAGGCTTATGAATAAAGAATTGACTACAGGTGGTTATTTGTAGAAATGTACTAGATTAAGGGGTTAATGTTAGAGAGGTACAATGTCATTCGTAGTTAAATCATAGATACACACAAGTGTGGGAAAATCTTTCTCGCCTGTGTAAACATCAGGGGAGATGAAGCAAATTTCATAGCTCGTTTCAACAGTAGTCAGAATGAGCAAGTACGTTCTCAATGAAAGGATAACCCTAATTTGCACTCTAGAAGTTCAGTTTGATAACCACTTCTATTGGCTAAAGCAGAGAGGCAAAAGAAGTGGTCTGGGAAGAAATGGCAAAAGAAATATTACCCTTTTTTTCCCTAACTGCCTAAAATGCTTCAGTTTAGTCTGCTGTTGTTCCCAGGTAAATTTAGTGGTTATGATTCTTCTGTTTGGATTTGTAAAGAACATATGGTGCAACAATAATGGAGGAAGTGCATGAGGCAAGGGGTAAGCTTTCTAACCATTGAGCAAGACTGCTATATACACATATCTTACCAGCAAATGCTAGTCTTGGGTGATTAAATCTCAGTGCATTGCTGTGAAAAAGTAATGAAACCCATGTAGTAACAATGCAGGAAATGCAATTACATGCCATCTGCATGCTAGATTCACATTCAATCTTCCTGGAAAAAAAAAATAGAACAAACCAAACCTGGCACACTCCTTTGATCTGTTAAGCTTAACTAAATGAAAGGAAAAAGTAAGTAACAATTTTTTTTCTAACACTATGCAAACTTTTAATCCTGGCTTTGAAAAACATTTCCTATGTATCATACTAATATCATGCCATGCGTACTGATCTACAGACACTTAACAGAAATATCCATGGAGCAAAGAATTAGATTATCATGATGTGACACAAATAATTTCAAATGATATTACTTTATTAATATTAATAAATGCTGTCTGAAAAGTAGCTATAAAATTAGATACCATACATATACAATATAGTGCAAATAATCATTATCTCTACCTTTCTTAATTATTATGACTTACTAGATATTCTCTTTACAAACAAACAAACACACAAACAAAACATCGTGCTTCTAGCTTTCTCTATATTTAATTGATAAGTGGTTTAGAATATTTTAATTTTTGTATAGGGACTTTAGGTTCTGAATACCTCGAATTAAGAAAGCAGAGTCCCATTTAATACTTATTTATGTGATGGCAGAAAAAAATATTTGTCCATTCAGTGATTACTGAACTTAATAGGTGACTACAATCCTGGATACATATATTTTTCTACAAAGTTAATGATCATAATATTTAAAAGCAAAAAATTAACAAATGTGTCTGAATTAGTTCTCAGAATAAAGCACCAGGGAAAGAAGTGATTGTACATTGCATAGTAACAACAGTAATACAAATTCGCAATAATATTGTTTCACACCCATAATCTACTATGAGTAGATTTAGAGATAGGCACTGACATTATTAAGAGTTTAAGTTTAAATCACTTGAACTTAATGCAAACTGAATGAGCAAGCTGGAGAGACCAGATATCCTTTTTGTTTCCATAGGAACTCCTCCTACGGAAAGCTGCCACCAAATGCTCATTGGCAAGTAGAAATACACATGTAGAGCATGTATAGAAGCCTGCACACAGGGAGTTCCTCTGTTGCTACCTGTTTGCTCACCAGCAGACATGTGCAAACCAGCCCGTGAAAAGCTCTGGAGAAGTGGTACTGCAGACTGCGATAGGCACATCAGTTTGACAAACTAGGTGTGCCACTTATCCAGAATAATTGATGTGTACTGCTGGGAATGTGCTCCCCAGCTATCATCCTACTTAAAATGTGCACGTCGTCTTTCTAGGATACCAATTAAGTGTATCCTTCTGTAGTCGTTGACACTAGATTAAACCTTATGGTTTAAACAGACATTAGAAATGTGTAAACCAGAAACAGCATGACGTCTGACATTTCCCTGGCTCATATGGCATTACATCACTATGCCACAACCTAAAATCATGATGCAGCATTTTCCTAAAGGACATCTGCTTTGATATGTGTCATGTACAATGACACCACATTAACACAATCTCCTACTCTGGAAATACATGGAGAGACTTTTAAAAAAAAATTCTAAAAATACAAGGAAAAAAATGAATTCAGCACTGCAGATTGATGATAGTACTGTAAAAGAGTTATTAAAAATACCTTAATGGTCTCATAGATTTAATTCATGTGTGAGTGTTAAGGTTGTCTAACTGGGTAAGAACATGACACTAGAAGCATTATGATAATGAATCAATATTGCATATTAAAGAAGTAAAAAAAATAAAAAGTATAGTTTTCAAACAAAGCTCGAAAAAATGTGATGAAATCTGAAGTCTGAGGAAAAACAGTGATTAGCCTCAGTATAGCTTTAATACAGTTTTTGTTAAATTGATCAAAAAAACTGATGTTGAAAGCGTATCATCCCTAATATACTGATAACATCTGTTTATGGTAACTCTGGTGTATAAAAACCTTGCCACTTTGTAACTGCTAAAGAAAATCATACATCTTAAATTATGTGTTAAGAACAGTTTTATAGCAGAGCTGACAGTCCCAAACGGTTGCTGGTTCTAATACTCTGTCAAAAATTTTGCAAGTGCATGCACTTTTTGGCTCCTGGATGAGAAAATAGGCCCTGGAAGGTGAACGGGTGCAAATACAAGAACGTCTTGGGCCCTTATCTTTGGATGTAACTGAGAATGGAAAGCACAACGGCTCTTCAGGTTGCAAAGGTTGATTTAAGACACTTTTGTTCACCCAAATTCCTGAGATCTTTCTCCAACAGTGTATATTCACACTCTGTATTTGCTGCTGACAGGCTCAGCAGGTAGAAGTTGTAGGGGAGAGGGATATCTTGGTCCCATCACCTTTCTTCTAGCTGCTTCTGCTATGCTCGATTCAAGAAGATAGGTATCACTGAGAGTCTTGAACCTAAAAACTTTCACATAAGCATGACCTTTCATGAGAATGATTATATCCCTTCAGGACCACTACATTGGCAGTTCAAATCACACCACAGCTTAAGAAACTCAGTGTAACTTTGCCAACAATTTTATTAATAACCTAATCCATTTAAATATGGTTGTATACAAAAAAACTGACTGCAGAAACACAGTTGGTTGTAGCTTGTCTCAAAAATATTACACAACAACTCATTTCACAAGTAAAGACATTTTTCCCTTCTCCCAGTCAGTGTGGAAAGGAATGTCAAAATTGACATGTCCTTCCCTCATGGCACTGTGTATGAAAGAACAAAAGAACTTGACTAGCACAGCTGTGGATGATGCAGGAGGTAAATTGTAGTCTCCCATAATTGCTTTGGGTAGTTAAATCTCAGAAGATGAAAGAAGCTATGTAACAGGGTATTTTCAGTGAAATAAAGACTTGAGAGTAAGGTGCAAGAAACTTACTCAGACTGCTACAAGCAACTGCAATTTAAATTTCAAATCACCTGAAAGAAACTACATCTGTAGCAGGATACAGGTTTAAGTCCTCCCCTGATCTGTCTCCCCGTTAGCAACTAGCACCAGACAAGGATCACGCAGAGCTCACATGTGAAGTAAAGGACCATCTGAAGTCTGCATTAGCTCACTGATACCTCCAGGGAAAGCTAGGCCTAAACATCAGTTACAACTATGTCTTGCTGCTCTTTAAAGTTTGAAAATAAGACATTCCCTGTTTTCCAAGATCTTGCCACAAAACATCAAACTTCCTGTGTAAAGAGATGGCTTGTTATATATCTGAAAATTTTATTCAAGCCCTAAAGACTTTTGTTGAGGGTATAAAATGAGTAAGAATGTCTATGGGGAATCATCATCTGTTTGTGGCAGGCAAGAAATTCCAAAAATGTTTAGTCTGTTCTGCTTTGTGCTCCTGCAGAAAAGGTTGTATTTCCTTTTTCAGTGCCCATAATCTTTTTAGAACCTTTTCTTTATTGAGCCCATAAACATCACAGTGGAGCTGCAAATCATCAGAGTCTGCAGAAACTCTATCAAGGAAGCTACAGAGTAAATGATGCTGAAAAGTTGATGTTCACAACAATAGGCAGTTGACTAACTTCATGATAGTATCCATGACATCTGAAATATTAAAAAATAATACAGAGGACCATATGATGGATGACATAGTCTCAGTAAGGTCAATTCACAGGACCAAGATTCAGGAACTTTACACAAATACAGGTTCCTGTCCATTGTTCACTACTTTAATTTTGCTGTCGCTGTCTTCTAATTATGTAAGTGCCTTCAAAATATCTTATGGACAAAGTCAGTGGGTTTTCTGATCTTTGACATAACTTGCTATGCCTGAAAAAGGAGGTCAAATTTGAAACTGCATTCACTGAAAACATGTTGGAAGTTACACAAAGGAATGAGAATGTTCAGAACAGAAAACATCTTCCACTTTACTAGGAACTCATTTGCCATAGATAATTTCAATGTTTTAACCTTTGAAATAATAAAACTAGAAGCAAAATGGGATTTTTCAAATTCATTGGGTACTTTGGGTTTTATCTTTCCTTTCTGCAATCTGCTGTTACATTGGAGATATACTCCATTATTATTTCAGAGACTGTAAATGACTTTTTCTATTGTGCTGGTCAATATCCATAAGAAGTTGGTTGGATTATCCATCTATATAATTTTATATGATTTTTTTTCTCAGTGATTTAGCATGGTTTCTTATAGATATACTGTAATAAACAAAAAGTTATTCTATAAAATAGACACAAATTAAATCAGCATAGATTTGTTTCTTGATGAGAAAAATTTTTTTATAATGTAATACTTTCAGTTTCTTAGTGAACTGATTTTAAATGTTACCGCTAAGCTTTTCAAAATAAATTAGGAGTATTCAAGGAAGTTGGTTGCCTAACTTCTATTAACATCCCACAGTTGATGGGCACTTCAGTTTCTTGCTTCCTTAGAAAATTCCTTCACACATCGTCAGATTTTCTTATTCTTAGAGTGAACAACGTAAATAATAGTTAACCTTTGTTTTCATCCATTTTATGACCATTTGATTTTATATTGTCCAAATCACGAATGAGTATATATCTATCTGAATAGATATGATTATCAATAGAGGACAGTAGTACAACTCTAAGTGAAGCAACACCACCATCAGTATGTTTGTTGCTCAGAGGAACAAATGGATAAAAAGACGTAAGAGCCAAGGCACTTACACTGTGGAATATACATGTTTATAGGTTACAAGTTAAATTGCCATCATTTGCCACCAATAAATTCATGGTGATATAGAGAATAACCAGTTTTCTGAGATATGGAGCATATAGTAATTGAAGATATGTAGCAGTTCCTCTTGTATGAAAGGTAAAAAATCACAAATGTATGGTGTCCAGTATGTATGGATGGAGTACTGTGCTTAAATTGTCAACAACTCCTTGCAAAAGATCAAGTAAAAAGGAATACACAGTTCCCTTTGTCAGCATTCTAGATAAATACAAGACTCTACAAAATTAGAATCAGAAAAAAAAATGTTAATTTCTATCCTAAAACCTTAGCAAATGCTATATCTGATCTCAGAGAGTAGTTTCACTAAAATATCTCTTTGGATGGAGGCAGAGTTCTGCCTTAATGAGTCTTTTAGAAATTTGATTGTATGCAGAGCCAGTTTTCAAGGTATCATCAGACAAAAGAAAAGAGAGGAAGATGCAGGGATTGTTATATACAATTAATCTCCTGGCCTTGTCAGATGGAGCACAAGAGGATAATAAAGCATAGACCTTTGAATCTAATAAAATGTTTATGTCATTCACAAACAAAAAATATTAGATATAGTTGAGCCCAAAGCAAGAAATGCTGAAAAACAACAGTAGAAAACTGCATGGGAGGGCCTTTTATAAAAGGTGCTGATTAGGACCAAGTATGATAACAGTATTTTATGATGCATAACTGTGTTCACAAAGAACTGTGTTTTTACTGTCACTTAGCCCCACATTAAGTAGACATTATACACATAAAATTGTGTAAGAAGCCTATGTTCTGTTTCCAGCCTTTTGAGACAACTACCTCCCTACTATAGAAGTTCTGAAGTTTTCAACCTTCAAAATTAGTACTCCTTCAAGAAAATGACAACACAATTTGGATATATAAACAATTTTATAACCTTATTGCCAGCAGATATAGACTTTGAGCAATGATGGGGACAGATCAAAATTCTGAAAACTATCTTAAGCCATCTACATCAGGGAAAGTCAAGAAAACAGCTGTACTACAGTTGACGCAAGGCTGAAGAGCATGTCTTTGTTTCTCAGATCACAGTTCTCTCTGATCTTCCTCAAAACTCTCTATAGCTATCAAACATGAACATGAAAGTATTTTTTTCTTTATATTGATTAAACATGTACTTCTTAAAAAAATTTATTGAAAGACAACGCAACCCCTTCTGCTGCAACCCGCACCGCAACCCAACCTGATGCACATTGGCAGCAAGCACTGAACCCTGTGCATCATGATTATTAATCTTCTGCGGGCACATGATGAACCATAGGGGCAAAAAAAGGAAAAAGTAAAGGTAAATTCTGGTATCAGAAAAGGATACAGCTACACTACTGCAGTTATGTGGTTTAACATCAATTAAGTTAGCTGAGATGCATAACTTAAGTACTCAGTGACAAAAACATTTGGTTGGTTTGGTTGGAAGGACTGCAGCTCATCCACATGTGCCCTGAGAAAAGGTAGCTACTATGTGCCTTCGGTCCCTTGAATGTACTGCAGGAGGACAGCTACTGCAGTATGTTGGAAACCTTGTGGAAGAATTGGGTTGCTTGAGGGATTTAGAATTGAATTTCGGTTGATTACAGCAAGTCTTTGCCATTCTCAGGCATGGATTCTGTCTCAATGGTAAAAGATGAAAGTGACTCTGCAGTCAGGGGCACTGAAAACTGAATTAACCAAAGTCCCATGGAGGCATGTTGCTGCTGTTTATTAAGATTTGTAGACTTACCCAGGTAGGCATTGATAGAAGCTTCTCTCTGGTTTTTTACCTTAGAAAACTTTTTTTTTCACCATGCATGATGCTCAGCAATTATATGTCAGGTGAATCTACACTTTGTATCTAAGAAGCAGCAAGAAATCACACATTTTCAGAAAGAAAAATAACCCATAAATCTTTATTTTCATTTGTTGTTTTGCTTCAGGCTTCTACGCAACAAACACTGGGAAGCTTGTTTTCAATTAGAAGTTGGTTCCACTAATAAGTCACTTGCAAACTCTTGATATATAATTGTATCATTAAAAGCTGCAGATCATAAATTTAATTATTCTGTTATAAATGAGAGCAAGATATTAGAACAATATGAATGTTCTCACGTGCCTAATAAAAAAATAACCAAAAAACCCTAATGCTACCAGAGCAGAGCTGCACTTGTATGCTTATTATTGCCAAGGATACAGAAATAACATATATACTTGGCACACTGGGGTCACCGACCAATCTTCAGAGCATTGATATAATTACTTTGGCAAATGTAGTGTAACTTCTAGAAATTAAACTGTTTAGATGGAAGAAGGAAATACATCATTAAAAGTAGTACCCAACAAAGTTTACAAAGACATTGTGAAGATTGGGTAGCACTACTATATGGAATCAGCACAGAAAATTTCCAGATTCATTTTTACCAAAAGCCTCATTTCACAGTGCAAACTTAGCCTTGGTGCTTTCCCAAGATCTGTGTGCTCCAACACATCAATCTTGTAGCCAGATTCCATCTGTGTACTCAGACCAGAGAGCCAAATAGTTGATTATCTGATTACAGATTTGAAAGAAATGGTGGGGGTAAACAGAAAAGTTTAAGAACTACCTGCAGAGATGTAAATTCCCAAATCTGCTAAAAAGACATTTGAAGCTGTCACCAACTTTCAATGCTGAGTATTGTAAGATAAACTCAGACTTGCAGTGGTCCTATGGTGAAAGTTACATTGTATGTGTTACCTTTCAGGTCCCTCTGTTGTAAAACTTGAATCTGTACAGGCTACAGTGAACAAGTTTTCAGGGTGTACCCACCTTTATTAGCTTTAAACAGCATTAAAAATTAAAAAAAACCCTAAAAATCAAACCAAACCAAACTCAAACAACCATGGAGAGAATTTGCCTCTTGATCTAAACCATAGTTAGCTAAATACTCTGATACTATCTGTCAAAAAAATATTAATCCTATGTAAAGCTTATGTACCTGATGAAAGGTGTTTTCTTTAGAGAGGTGTTTTCTGTTGAGGTTCATCCTAAAAAAAAGTTCCAGAAGGCAAGTTACCTGAGCTGAAACCCATTTAAATAGACCAGTATTAAAAAAAGCTATACTATGTACCTCTTAACCTTCACTAAAAAGAAAGGGTCAACAGTCTTCCCCTCAAAAGACCAAAAACTGCTGCAGTTTTTGCATGTGCTGGAACTTTATATTATTTACTTATGTATTCCAACTCCAGTAGTCAAATATTATTCTTTCTATTGAAGGGAAAACTAAAGTTGAAAGAGTTCATATGATTTTTTTAAATGTCAAGCTCCAATTAGAATTAGACTAGAACAATTTTTATTACCAAGTGTTAAGCAAAAGTTCCCACTGAAATTCACAAGAAATCAGTGATTGATTCCCATATTTTTCCATGGCTCCAAATGTCCTTGAGCACAAGAGTGCCAGTGTATCAGTTAGGCTATCAGTGCCATGTTTAGGTAATGTAATCCATAGTTAGGTTTTAACATTTAAGCAACATCATCAATTTTCTATCAAAATACTTATTGATCAGTAATAATAACACTGGATCAACAAAAAATATATCCCACCATTTCCAATTCTTTTAATTAATATATTTGAAGACAGGGTAGTAAGTATTTTGGAAGAAGGACAATATTCTTCATTTCAGCTGTGGGGCTTCATTTTTTAAAGAAAATATTACTACTATAACAGTGAAAAAAGAAGTGTCTTTTCCCCCACTTTGGTGTGCCAGATTAAGACCTTAGAGATGGCAATAGTGTGTTTATCCACAGGGCATGTTCATCACTGCCAACAGCTGTGCAACTTTTCCCAAACGATGTTGCTCAATGATGACTTGAAAGGACCACAATTAGGGGCTGGAGAATAGTTTAATTTCCATGCCCATTCAATCCTTGGCTTCTCTGTTGAACCTGCCAACTATTGCCAATTGCAATGGGGGATTTTGTGACATGGACACCTGTCCACTAGGAACTGGACTGAGGCTGCAATCTAATGTAATTATTTTCAGTCACTATTGACCTGTGAGAAGTTTCAAACAAGGAAATGTTGAAGCTTTTCTGCTCTTACCAGCTCCTTCAACCAATGCTACCACTGTAGCAGTGACAGCTGAAGTGACATCTGACAATTCAAAACCATTTTAATAAGTTTTCAATTAACCCTCACCTCTGATTAATTTGATTACCAGTAAAAGAACCACCAAAGAATAAAAAAACCTCTTCAATCATGCATCAAAAATACATATTTCAAATGTTTCCATTTTCTTTTAAAAGCCCCTGAATTGAACTGCACATCTTGTGATGTAACACAGGATGAAAATACCAAGATCCACTTTCGTAATCACTATGTGTTAACCACTCAACCTTTCCCATCATATCTGAGAGCTATCTCGTGTTCTTTTGCCTCAGGCTGTAAATTTGAAAAAGTAATTTTCATGCAATTTGCATATGCACAGAATTATGTCTCTCTCTGTGTGTGTGTGTGTGTGTGTGTATACATACATTTTAATCCTATACTAAAACAACTAACAGGTGATTTGGTTATGATGTGGCCAAAGCAATAGCAAGAATGAGCAGTTCTGTCTAACCTCAGAGTGTAAGTAATCCTGGATTGTGTATGGATGGGAACCCTAGGTGCCACAGGCATAAATCAAGAATTAATAATTGATGAATAGATATCATTTAGCTGTAATGTTTTTAAGCTAATTTACAGGAAACAAAAATATAAATAATGTACATTGTATTATCAGACTCAAGAGAGTCTACAACATACAGAAAAAAAAAAAAGAAAGAAAGAGTGGAGGAGAACAGGAGTTAACTGCAGAGATCCCTCTAGTGGCAGCGACAAAAATGGGATTTTGGCTAAATCTGAATGAGAAAGTCTTTCAGAGCCAGAAGATAGCTTGGAGCACAGAAGTCTGCAGCAAGGGAACTTGCAGAGCCGGGAGGAGAGATGTCTCTGTAGAAAGGCTGCTTGATCTCGGCAGCACCTTCAGGACTCAGCTGTTCTGTCACTAGTTAAAGTGCACAGAAAGGAGATGTGTGGGAGGCCACAGGGTGGAGAAAGCATGGTGCAGGGCAGTCATACAGTTCTTTGAGGTTGAACTGCGTTACACAACTGGAGAGTGATACCTTTCTGCGTTCTTTGGTTAATGCAGATATCCAGATCTATTTAGGACATAACGAAAGATACATTTTGTATTGCCCACACATGATCCAATACATAAGGTTGTATTCCTTGCAAAAGAAAGAAACTAGTCTCTTTTTTCCTCCACAGATATGACCTACTGAATGCTAGAGCATGAGCTTGTGAATGTCAAGATATGCCAAATGAATGTGGACCAAAAGAAGAAAAAGGTGTCCCAACCTGTAAAAAATCCTACATTGAAAATGATGGCCAGTTTCTTGCCTGTAAATCATAAAGATTCAGGCCTAATAAAGGTATAATCCCACTATCAAACAAGTATTTTTGTTGGAAAAAATCCATCCTGATAGTTTATCATACTCTCATGTGTCACATCTGCTCTTTGCCTTATTGTGCTACTCCAGAGCATTTGTACTACCATAAATTCAGAAGTGTATAAACAATACACAAGGTAGCCTGACATCCTTATCTATTTAGGAATCTTTTTAGAAGTGTGTTCTAAAGAAAGCAAGAGAAAAGAAGAAAAATATTTGGGTTATAATGGGGAATATATTTAGCAGGCTTATATAATCAAATGTACAATAAATGTATAATTTCATGGTAAGTTGTGCAATGGTTTATACTTTGTCTACAGATGATTTGTTGATCTATGTAGTCATTCAGCTCACCTGGAATGATATATGCTTACTCTAGTGAGGAGTCTTTTTCTGAATCTGAACTTAATTATGAAATGGTTTGTACAGTGTGACTGCCTTCAATAGCTGATACAGAACTGAGTGAAGTAGAAGATCCCAGTAGATAGTAATTGTTTGGTTAATGTTGGCATACATTTCTGTGGTAGCCCCACATTCTGCCTCCTGTGGAGATATTTCCCTCTTTGTTTATAATTTTTACTGAATTTACTCCTTTTGAGATATTCTTAAAAAATTTCTGGAAGTCAATTACAAAATCAGCCTAGAGGAAGGCTATTTCTGCACAGTCTTGTATCCTAAAATATTATGAATGCAGTTTCATGAGAATTTTTGAATTCTAGAGCATTTATGGAACCCTCTGTTTCAATTTGTTGTAGTGTATGGATGTTTTCTATCAGGATTCAAAGAAAAATCATAAAATATCCTTGAGATTAGTTTAGTTGATTGAGAAACATAGAATCATAGAATCATTTAGATTGGAAATTATCTTTAAAATCATCAAGTCCAACCACTAGCTTAACACTGCCAAGTCCACAATTAAGCCATGTCCCTAAATGCCACAGCTGCATGTCTTTTAAATGCCTCCAAGGATGGTGACAGCACCACGTCCCTGGGCAGCCTGTTGCAATTCTTAATAACCCTTTCAATGAAAAAAAAATTCCTAATATTGTAGGTAAACCTCTCCTGGCACAACTTGAGGCCATTTACTCTTCTCCTGTCACTTGTTACTTGGAGGAAGAGATCGACACCCACCTCACTACAATCTCCTTTCGGGTAGTTGTAGAGAGTGGTAAGGTTTCCCTTGTGTCTCCTTTTCTCCAGAATGAACAACCCCATTTACCTCATCTGCTCCTCGTAAGAGGAGCTCTAGACCCGTCACCAGCTTCATTGCTCCTCTTTGGACATGCTCCAACACCACCGTGTCTTTCTTGTAGTGAAGGGATAAAAAGTTACTGCACAGATTTTTACAGAGCTGAAATCCAATGTGAACCTACCTAAACTCTACAGGGTCAGAAAGCTTGAACAACAGTTCCAGGGAGCGGAAATGGTGTGGAGAGACCATGCTGGGGGGCTTCACGTGCCATGGGCATTGCTGAGCAAGGCTGTACTTCAGCTCTCTCTAAAGAAGTCACAGAGGATGCTGGGGTAGTTCTGAATCACTGGTTGTGTAGCTACACCATCAAAACCCCAGCACCAATCCCAAAAGGGTCCAAGGCAGCTGTTTCTGCTCAAGACCTCCAGTTAATGATTCGAGAAAAGCTGCCACGTGGCTGGGTGAAGGGTGGAAAGGATCCACTCTTCTTTCTCCTCCTTTTGGCTTTCAGTGCCAGATCATGTTCCCAGTGGCCATTTGACAAATCTCTCAGCAGAGGAATTGGGTTTTGATCCTAGACGACGATGCAACTGAATGCCACATAACTGGAATCCTTTATATTACTTATGTATGTAGCAGATTTCCTGTATTTCAGGAAGATTTCTTTAAAAATGTCCCCAAATATTTACTATGAACAGAATGTATAACATTTTATAAATACAAACTCATAGACTTATATTTAGGATTTATTTTTTTTAAAACAAAACATCTTGCTCAGGCTGTTATCTATCGATGGCCTTAGAGATGCAGCTGGATATACTTTAGTCCTTGAAGGAATGTGGTCTTTGTATTGCATCAAATGGGCTCACGTATCTTACCCTGCATTAGTCATCTATACAGTAACCATACTGCAGAAATGTCACTGCCTATAATAGGACAAATTTTTTCATGGTGATCATGGCGGTCATGTCATCTGTTATTTTTGATTGCCATTTCATTAGCTCTTTAACATTTACAAGAGGAGAATATTTCTTCATGTAAATGTTAAATGCATGTTTTAGCTTATAGAAATACTTTTTCTTTTGTTTCAGCTCCATTAATTCTTTTAATCGAGAGGAAATTTTGGGAAACTTTTCACGTATTAGTAGAACTCATTTTTAACAAACAAAATGAAATTGCTTTATACGTTTTTTTAATGAGAAACTAACTAGATATTATTGCTTTTGTAAACAAAGCACCATTACCTTTCCTTGAGTTAGTGAGACAGGCAGCGAAAGAATTTAAACATAATCACAAACAAGCAAACACTGATAACAGTATAAAATGCATGTCTGTATTGGCTCTTCACTTTTAGGTTAACAATTTTAACACTGTGTTGACACATTTTAATGTGTCATAATTTTTTGAGTCAGGAAGAAAATAACATGCTCTGCTAACATCATAATTATTTTACTTGGATTAAAGTATAAAGCATGTCTAAGAGGAAAAATAATTCTTAAACTGTTGAAACTGTCTTTTTAATAGGAGTGAAAATGTCAATTTTCTTCTGAGATGGTGTTAAAAAAAACCCAGCCACGCATCTTTTTAGGTTTTTGATACACAAATGTGAAAACTGATAAGTTCCTCTTTTGTCTGGCAACAAGTAACTACATAACAGTCATTTTGACTGCAAAAAGACCTGCATTGTCAAACTGCAGTGCAGTCAATTTTCAGTTTTGTTTTATATTACATGTGCTACATAATACAAACAGATCTATAATACATTGCTTCACATTATTAAGCATCTTTTTAATGAAAAGTAATTACTGAGCTGCTATAGGGAGTAAATACACATATAAACGCCTTTTATCTAGAAAAGTATATTGTTATAGAAGTACTCACTTTTGACATACTACTATTTTTACTGTGACCTTTATATAGAGATGCCTTGTCTAGTCTGTCTGATTGAAACCTGTAACAAGAGCTGGAAGTCAAAGAACAGGACTCTTTGCAATGAGGAAATACACTTCTTACTTTTGATAACAGATTTGAAATTACAGTTTCATGATGTGGCACTTCTTATTTCTGTGCAGCAGAACAGGAAAACAGGGAATGGTAGTCCTCTGCTGCCTAGAAAGCAATGGGCAAGAGATGCTAAAGCTGGTTTTTTTTGTAAAATATTGCATATAATTTTACCACTAAACAAATTAGTAATAAAATAAGACATGTCATTTTTAATGAGACACTGCCAAAAATCAGAGCCACTTTCTTTTTCAAGCAACGTTTTCGAGGTGCCATTTTACAATAGGGTAGACATCATAACTAGAAAAAAAGAACCAAGCAAACAAAAAAACCTCAAAAAACAAACCACAATTCCAGTACCTCTCACTAACACCTTTATCAAGCACCAAAAAATTAAAATGAAAAATAAGACACTGAGTGACAGAAAACACATGGTTTGCCAGGTTCATTAAGGAATCCGGTAGCACATCTGGGAAACTGAGACTAAATATCAAACTCTCAGAATACACTGAATATTGGCTTATCAGATTTTGAGAGCAATGTTTTTGCAATCCTCGTTGAAATGCAAAAATTACCTTTTTATGGAATGCAAGATCAAATTGTTCTTTAAAATCCTTCACATTTATGCTAGCAGATCTCAGGTGGATAATAAGCTTAGTCAGAAAACCTTAGTCACCTGATGTTACACAGTAACAGAGAGACGCTGATTCTGGCAGTTGTGTTTAAGGCATTTCTCAGGTATTCTCACTTTTCAGATATGCCTTCCACCACGGAAGAAACAGGATGGCTGAGTGTGAAGGAGGGAGCTGGCTGAATGTGCTGGAAGGCACTGGGTTTTTCACTGGGTTGAAAAAGCAGGTATTCATGATACTAAAATATGTCAGTTTTCCATAGGACAGTACAGAGCAGCCCTTTGCCTCACAACACAAGAGCTGTGCTGTACCATCCAGCACTCTTTGCAAGGGGACAGCCCTGAGGATGGTGTCCTTCAAACCCCTTTAACACGAAATGCCACTCAGGAAAAGTACTTTGATAAACATGTTTCAAATTAATTCTGAAACACTCAAGGGACAGAGCTGCTATACTACAGCCTCAAGTTTTTAAAGGATACACTCTAGCTTTTTTGTCGTGCAGAATTTGCCAGGTCCTTCTGTAGTTCATGCCTGAACTTTGTAAATTTACAAGCAGTTAAGTAATAGCAGAGCGTTAGCTGAGATGCATGCCCTGCACTGCATTCAGACTGACTTCATT
>NW_010200328.1:0-20000 GCF_000695765.1 Mesitornis unicolor | reverse complement strand
CCTGAGTCCCAAGTTGTGGAGGTGTAAGGCAGAAATTGTAATATTGTGGCATTTATCCAATGGAACAAAAAAAAGATTGATTCCCAGATCTGCACACACTTCTTGGTCACGTCCTAGCTCCATAGCAGGCATGACCTGACATAACCAACCTCAAGCTTTCACAAAACAGAAAGTGTGGCAAAACAAGGGCTGTGGTATTTTTTGATGTGGTGTTTGTAGGATGACTGGTGGGAAAAGATGTTGTGATGCTCATCCACATTCTAACCACAGCTGGAGATGCTAGACAGGGAATAGATATGATGCAGGCTTGTGACCAGAATTCTTGCACATGTACAGGCTTGTTGAAAGTTTCAGGCTTATCTCTTTAGGAGTGAAATTCTGTCTTGATCCACAGGAAAGATGAAAGAAAAGCAGTAAGAGGCTTTTTTAATGTTTTGTTTCCTTTAACTGAAAGAATAGTTAATTTTCCATTCAGACAGTGCCCTCCTTGCTCATGGAGGTTGACATGTAATGGTGGTTTTAATCTTGTGCCTGCAATTGCTATTTCTAATTAATGTAAAGAGACATAAAAGCAAAATTATATACCCCTGAGTAAAAGAGATTAAAATGAAAATACTGCCAATTCAGTTCTAATTTTATTTATAAACCTAATCTGAAACAAATGTCACTTTTTTAACTGATTCTGAATATATCACACTGACTGTAAAATTATAAAACTCCCACTGATGTATTCAGGAAATTCAGTTGAGCACACTCAGTAATTTCACTTTACTAGTCATTAGGTACAAATTACTGCTCACCATTAAAAATATGAATCAGCTGTCTACATTTCTTTTTGATTTGGAAACTTAAGATCATGAATCACTTTCAATTAATTATAAACCACACATAAAACAAAAATGTGAATCATATTCAAAGGCTATGTTTAGCAGTGTATCATTTGCTTGCTGAATGTTATGTATTGAAAGCATTATTCTTAGTAGTTTAAGGGTTTTCCCCAAACTTCCAACTTCAACTCAGTAAAGATATTTTATCAGGTTCCCAGAGCTGAGGAAATCCTTGTTTAAATTGATTATAGAAGATTATTTAATGCCACCTTGCATTTCCAGAGCCAAATTAATGTCACATATAACTATGTAAAAGTCAGCTTAACAAATAAAAAAAACAATCTGCAAATAAAAAGATATTTAAAGTTTTATTTTAGGTTGCATTTTAAGAAGATGTTCTCTTAGACAGGAGTACCATAGTACACGAAAAAGGGTAGGTAACAGGAATAACTGATTTTAGTACATATACTTCAACATGCATTTAAAAGGATGTATTTTAGCTTTATCACAGCATATACTAAACTGCCCTGAGAACATGGAGTACTTTTACAGAAAACTTGCAAGAAGTTTAGCCTCACTATCGCATTATGAAGTGCGATGTTTTCACAAAAAACTTTTCTGAAAAACTATAAAATGGGAAACCTTTTGTATTTGCTTATAAATAGCGCCTTGAATACCATTAGAGATTAAATCTTAAAAAGAGAGTGAATGGAAAGGTTTTTCTTCTCGATTCCATTGATATGCTACAGATTAAGGATATCTGTTATTTCTTACATTACAAAGTCCTTACCTGTCACAATAGAATTACATATCAAAGTAATACGTATTTCTATTACTTTCTTTATAAAATGAAAATGTACTTCTACTAAGAATAACTGAGAATTTAAAAAGTATTTATGGCTACTTCCTACTGCCAGTGTTCAATTCCTAGAGATTACTGATAGATTTCTAGAGTGGCCCTTCTGCTAAAATTGCAATGTATTCTTCAAAACTTTGCCAGACTAAATGAGAAAGCTACTGCATGTGGGGTATAAAGTCTCCTTGCAGAGTTTCTGTAAGTAAGAATACATACACTATCTTCCTAGAAGGAAGTAATCACTCCACAAATCTGCAGTATTTTTCAGTACTAGGAATACACACAGGTATAGTGGCCTTTAGTATTATTTATCCAACTGCAAATATTTGTTCAAACCTTTCACTTATAACCTACCCTTTAAAAATGAAGGGTATCAATTGTAATTAACTTTTATCACCAAACAATTAAAGAAATTTATTAAATTCAATTCTTTCAGAAGGGTTAATAAAATTTCTGATACAGGAGAGACAAAATTAATACTTTATGTCTTGGAAATCTATTTTAAGTTAATCAGCACACACTCTATACTGTCCATCTATAGGGGTTATTTAAACTTTAGACACCTTTGGTAAAAATCTTCGAATACATTCATAACCGAATCCTCTTGATATCATCTGAAATAGGGTAGAGGTGATTATTCAACAACTGAGGGGTAGATAGAGCTGCCTAGCCTAAGTTTCTACATTATTTATTTCCAGCACAGGAAAGTGCTACTCATTGGAAGAATGAAGTATACAGTTCACAGAGGATTTGCTTCAGACTGCTTATACAGTGAAAAGCGTCTTCATGTTACGAATACCACTGGTAAGACTGCAAGAACTTTGTTCAATAGAAGATATTTTCTGAGGAAAATTCATGAGATATTAAAGTAATAAAAAATGTTAATGGAAAGATTTCTCTTTGCCAGCTCCTTTCTTCAAGTACATGACCAGCAGGTTCTATCCATCTGACTTGAAAAATTCCAAATAGACATGACTTTTTCACTTCATTGAGAAGATTGTGACATGAGGATATGAATAATTATTAAAACTAAAGTATAACTAAAAGTGCTTCTCCCCCCTTGAAACTCAGCTTAAATTTCCCTGTCTTAATTCATATAATTTCACCTGTGAGAATCCATTTGCTTGCATAGGACATCTTTCTGTCATTGGTATTTGCCAGTCAGACATGTATGGATTGCAATCACAACCTATTCCCATGTCCCTGGCCCAATGTTTTAGCCAGAGAAACTATAGTGAAGTGTTTTATAGATGCATAGATATGAACACACATATGTAACTATTTTTTTCTGGGAAAAGCATCTATTTTACATTCTTTCTTTTGCTTTAATTCTCTAAAAACTTACCAAACTCTTTGAGAAAAGGGAGAAAGAGGGAGAGAATTACAGATGATTCTTCATCAGAGGTGTGCAGAAGGAGCTGATTAACCTCTTGACAGGTAGCATGAGCCAGTAAAGCAGTCCCCTTGTGCTCTCTCATGCTGAAGATATCACTCTCTGCTAAATAAGGACGACGAAATAGAGCAAGGCCTTTGGTCTTCTCCTTGATCATGTTAACTTCAGACCTGTGTTCTGATTCCATATACCTGTCCTTTGAAGGTAGTGTAATTTATAAGGACAGAACACACAACAGTAATGGATTAAATTTGAAAAAATTAGTCTCAATAGAGAAATCTTTGTTTTGATTCAGATTTAGTCTTTACTGCTATGTTACTGTAAACCCAGTTGCTGAAAACATATATCATTTGCTTTGAATGACAAATAGCAGGAGATACTAGAAGTAAGAATTTGCCAAGGACTAGTAAAAGTTATTTTATTATGGTGCTAAAATCACTGCTGCCTGACTCAGATCTATACTTCAGCTATAAAATTAATGTATTGACTGTGTCTTAATGTTGCTTTCTTATCAGTAACTGCTGTGTATCAATAATATTAAAGACTGTGATGGGTTTACTTATAGTAATCCACTAGTGATATTTTCCCTCACAAACCTAGTCATCACTTTGTATTTATCTGGATACTGTGTTGCTGAGTACAATTAAGAATATTTTACCCTCTATGCATTCATAATTAATTTCCATATTATAAACTCTTGTAAGATAATATTAAGGGTCTTACATTTTATACCAAAGCAATTTTTCTCAGAACCTGGAATGGACCCAGTCTTATTTGTTCTAAAGAAATTATTCAGTATTAGTTGTGGCCTAAAGTGCTGCTTTTCACTGCTGAGTCTTTGGCTAGGTGTAGGTATGAAGATGACACATACTTGCTATACATATGTAACCAGCAGAATCATGTTCTTTTAAATTTCATTGGATCATTTTATCATGCTAATTTTATCTTCAAGGACACATTTTTTCCTTCCACAGAGAGCCACTTGTGGTAAATAAATCTTAACCTGATATATTAAAATTGTTGTAGTAAGCACCTACATAACTCTCTCTGATCTTCTAAAATCTGCATATAGTGTCCCCTACGGGAAAGCTGTGAAGGCAATAAGTGTCAAGTGAAAGGAAGACCAAATCTAAAAGCGTCTTCCACTTCACAAAGTACAGACATCTTCCTTTGACCCTGGTATCTACCCAAAAGGAGCCAAGTGATCTGTAGGATGTGCAACTCTCCAACTGTGAAAGTAAGAAAACTAAGCTTTGAGAAGGAAATTCCTCTTTCAAAACATTTAGTAAAAACACCTGTTGCTCAATCTGAAATCCTTGTTGTAACCTTTTATACCTGGAAATTAAACCTCCTGTCCAAAAAAGGCTTCAGCTGGTGCAATACACAAATCAATACACAAATTTGGATTACCTACCAATTAAGGTATAGTCATGAACAACTTCTGGCATTCTTCAGTTTTACTAACAATCATACAATCCATTTCAAAACCTCTGTGTGTGCTGTGTTGGCCAGCACCTTTGACAGCATAAACATCTGGCCAAACAATTAAAGAAGACTGCACTAGAAGACAGAGCTTTGGAGTAAAAACATCCCTGAGTTTTGTGGTATAGACTCCACATTTCTAACTGTAAAAAATTTCAAACTTTCTAATCCTGTGGCTTTCAGTACTCAATGCAGGATTCATCTGTTGCACTCAGCTTTCTCTCATTAATATTTTATCCCTCATATATACTGTGTAGAACTTCTATTGGAGAGAAGAAGAAGTGACAGATACTTCTTTTTAACCTTTAAGAGTACCACAATGTTAGTAGGAAGAAGTGTACAGAGATAGAAACGTAAGCAGAAAATAGAACAGGAAGATAGATTGATAATGTAGCTGAGCTGTTTTCATAATGAAAAAGGTGTCAGTGACTGCAGTCTGTTTATTGTTTGTCCAGACTGAACAAACAAATTGCATTATTTGTATTTTAATATGATAAGTCTTGTTGTAAAGAAAGACTTTTTTTAGATTTGTATCTTAACCAACGAAATTAAGTTTTTAACAATCTAGACAACACATTCAAATGATAAAACCTGCTGTTAAAGGACACCTATTTCCTTTCTTCTCATTTGGACCTGTGCTACTATGAATTAATTTCACAGATCTCAATGTGAGGATTGTCTCTCATATTTCCAAAATGAACAATACCATTCAAGCATTTTGCTGTAGTGGTGACAGGAAATGCAGTTTCAGTACAGAAAAAAAAGTTTTGAAAATATCTCAAGATTAACTATGTGAGAGTTTGCTCAAAATATGAGTGTGCGCGTGTGTGTGTGTGTGTGTGTGTGTGTGTGTGTGTGTTTGTGTGTGTTTGTGTGTGTAGGGGTGTGTGTGTTTGTTCACTCACACATACCTGTGTAAGTGCTTATTCCCAACTGAAATAAAAATGAAAATGACTTCATTTATTGTTCGGAAAAACACTTGCTTGTGTGGTTTAACCTATGTGAGGTAGACAGAGACCAACACGTGTTTAGATACCTCCATGACACAGAAATTACTACCTCTATTTCAAGTAAAGAGATATTTCCACCATGATGTGTTAGTTTCAACTCAATGTAACTTTAAAAAATTCTACTGGATTTAAATTTGTCTGTCAATACAAACACTAACTGCAAATATAAAAGCATCTTCTCATAATGAAGTTTCCATCACAATACCACCAAAATGTATCCTAAATCCAACGCCAATGAAAATCTCATTCTTAAACCCCAAGTTCCTCTAAGTGTTCTCAGCTGCAGAGAAATTTAGCTCAAATAATTTTGATATCACTTAAATGTTTAGACCTCAGTCCACCAGGGCTTGGTCTCAGTTAATTGGTCCACCCATTAACTTATGGGTACAATGGAATGATTTATTAACTATGCTATACTGAATTAACCTCCTCTAATCGTTCTGTCTCCTTTACTGTAGTTTTGAGACATCGTCTTATTTAGTACTTTATTGCAAAAAAGGACTTATTTTGAACAAAAAATATTTGCTAATTAATTTCTTAATATCTTATGGGTCATAAAACTTGTTTTCAACATTATATTTTTAACAGTATTTAAAATCCATTCTTTATTCCAAGGCAATAAATTCTGCTTGCACTGAAAAATCTAATAAGAATACAATTTATGTATTTTAAGTCCAAGTCAAAATTATGTTTTCCCTTTATAATTTTCAGGAGCCACAACCAGCAGATGCCTTTTCTACTGGAGAACAGACGCTGATGCACCTGATGCACAACCTTTCAATTGACACAGTCAGTGCACTTCCAGTTCTACACATGTATATATAAAAAAAGTATAAAACACATGTAAAAAAAATAAATAAATCTCGTAGTATAAAAAGAACCTCTTTTTAGTCTTCTCTCATCTTTATAGGAATAAATTTCATTGTGTTTCTCAAATGTACATATCAACTGAACACACAGATGCAGGGTAGAGAAGCAGTGAGTGTAAAAAACAAGTGCTACTGGTTTGTTTCTTGAAAACACTAGTGAAAAATAATTTCTTAAATGCGTTGTAGCTAATATAACAGCTCAATTTTGCATCACTATGCAAGACAGCTGGGAAAGTTTTATCTTCATGTGTGGGGATAAATATCAAAGCCACATAAGAAAGATAAGAATAAAGGCATACAAAGACATGCCCCTTGCTCCTGAAACAGTGCTTCGCTGATGTGGTAATGCCACGCATGAGCGCACATGGGAACCATCCTTGGGACCCCTTCTATAAACCAGCAGAGCAGCTGGAGTCTTGTAGCCACCAGTGTTTGCACTTTGGATTCCTCTGCTGTTGCTGCTGAATTTCACTGAAACCATAGCATTACCCATCACTTTGAGCACTCCAGCAATATTAGTCTTGTAATGCCATTTCTGATGCAACACAGATTTTTAAACATTTCCAATGATATATTTACCTAATTATTTGCAGTTACAGACTATTGTGTAATTATGCCATTGTGGACTTTAAATAATATGATATCATCCATCAAGAGTTGTAATGAATGACAATCAATTGCATAATTAACATATGTTTATAACATGTTATTTACAAGTCAGTTGAAACCTTGCACTTTGACATGCTAGGATCAGTTTTGACCAATTTGATCTACTAGATGATACCCACTCTGCAGAAACCTGTGACTTGTCTAAGGGCAAGGGAGCTGAGAACACATGCTCGAGGCACGGAGACTCTTGTGGGTTGGTGCAGAGTGGTTATGTTTAGGAAATAATTGTTTGAGAAATAGGAGCTACTCTCTAAGAGAGAGAGAGTGTGTGTGTGTATGTGTGCGCGAAGGATAAGGGTAAGGTTAGGCCAAATTCTCTTATTCTTCATATTCTCTATGTGTTTGTTGCTTTCCCTCTAATCCAGCATTCCCATTATCTCACTTTATTCTTACTGTAGCAAAGGAACTTCTGCCAAGATTAGGGGATCTCTTTTGTTACACTCACTTCAAGAATGAGCAGCAGAAACAGGGAGAGCCTATCTGAAAATGGGTGTTATACTACAACTCGTTTTCAAAGAAGAGAATTCTAAAAAATACAGATGGGAATCATGCTTCTGAAAACACAAAAAATTCACTTACTATTTCAGACTCATTATTAGAATAGGTGTAAATAACAATTTGATTTTTCCTACTCCTGTACTTTAGAAAAAAGGAGTTTGGGTGGGGAATGTATTAATTCTGAGTACACTGACAGTGGCTAAACCCTTCATCCATGCACAAGGGTGCAGAAGGGATAAATTTTGTACTTTAAGCACAGAAATTAGTATTAGCTAATTGATCTCAATAGGAGTTAGCATCAGCAGCTAAGAGGACTTCAGATTTCTATTATCATTTCATTATCCTGCGTTGCTCTTCCTTAAACTATACAGATGAGTGACAATATGTAGTTCTCAAACTATTTTGCAGGATGAGATGTACAGAAGAGGGACTGCTCTCTGCAGCTCCTGTTTTAATTTAAGGAGCTCATATGCAAGGCAGAGGAACTGTGTCACTGTCAGAGTTCCTCTAGCCTGTGAACAGGCAGATATTCACATCACACTGTGCTCTTTCACTTAACAGATATTTTGTTTCTGGTTTTCATCTTTTTTTCCTTAATCTAGATTTAAAAGTCACTAGCTACACAGCATTACATGTTCTGCTTCCTAAATGTGGAGAAATAAGAGGGTACCCATAAAAAGCAAAAAAATTCTGATTAGCAAGTAATCTATTTAGCAATAAATACTTTCAACTATTCCTTTAAGCTACAGGCAACATTTCCCCAATAATTCTAGATTTTTTTCTCATTATTTACACATATATGGGAAAGAGATTATTCTATGTATTGTAATCACATATGGGAAACCTACACCTAGTAATACTTGCAGAAGGACATCCCCGTCCCCCCTCCTCCCCAGCCCTGAATTCTAAATATTAAGCCCAAATCATAAAGTCACTGCAAAGATGGAAAAATCCCTTCTTAGAGTTTGATGTTTGAAAACAGTATACAAAATTTACGGAAAAAGTGAGAGAATCCTGGTTTTTAAATCACCTACTGAAAAGAGTACATTTCCTCAGTAGTAGGGATAATCTACAGCATTTTTATTTTACTTAAAAAAACAACCAAACAAACTCCACAGTAGTTAATAAAACTTGTTACCTTGGAAGAGTAAAAAAGTCATGACAAACAACTGATCAGTAATTTGCCACTACCCAGCATACTTAGCATCTAGCTGAAGTAATAATTCTGTATTGGGTCTAAACCAGCCCTTTTAAGGATGTATCTCATAGACACTCTTAAAAGGTGAAGTACTACTTTGTTTAACATTATTTTATCATGTTTTGCAAATCCTTTCAACTAATCACAGACTTTTTTATAAAGGCAAAAACTTAGATGATCTAGGGCAATCTCCACCAATACCTGAATAATACCTTAGATTTTGTGTGACCTCAGGATTCTGTGAGAAAATATTTCATATCAAGTAAATAAAGATATGTGATTGAAGGAGATTAATTTAGACTTTTCAGTTTAAAAAATTCATAGCACCTTGTCACTTAATGAGTGCTTCCAAAAATGTCATACCGGTATTTAGGATTTCAAATACAACCATGCAATCCATGCAGGAAGCTCAACTTTTATTGAATAAGTAAAGAGGTTTAGAGTTGGCGTGAGAGTTTACTTCCTTTTTTGAAGGATTTAGTAAATCAGAATTTTACCTTTATTAGCCCTGTGGGAGTAGGGACTGCGAGTTCTAAAGCTTCATTAGTTTGTGCTTAGTACAACTCTATTGGTAGGAAACACAGGTGTAAAAAGCAAATGCATGTCCTGATGTGCATATTTAATGTCAGTTTCTTCATCCCCAAAAGCTGTGTCTCTCTCAGAAGCACATTAAAAGCACAGACAAAGAAAAATATATATCAGTGATTACTTCCAGTGTGAACTGTTTTGGGGTAGGCAATAAGCATTGCCAAATGGCGAGCTGGAAGAGATACCAATAGAATTCAAAGCCTTCAGAACAGATTAGATATCAAAGTATTATACCTTGATTTCTCCTTCTATGAGACAGGGCGTTGAACAAGGCATGTGATGCACCCCTGGAACTGACTCCTGTTGTCTTAATGAATTAGAAAAGTGGTTTATTTATTTCCACAGTAGCTTACTTATTGACACGTTTTTGTGTGTGTGCAAAAAGTAATTTCTGGTTAATACTTGAACCATCTGTGCTATTCTAATCCTAAGCTTCTTAGTCTGTACATATAAAAAGACTTCTATTTTGTCTTTAAGGGATCTTGAGGATTTTTGATTCTGCTGAAATTTTATTCTGATCTCTTATGATTATATGTATTCTCAATGCATTATGAACTTCCACAACAAAAACAGCACATGAGACAATGTGATACTATAGGCAAAAACCAAATGACAGAACATTAAAATCAGCATACTTTATTAAAATGATCAAGAAAAAATAATGGAAAAAAGAAAATGCTATTAGCTATACATAATCTATTATACAGCAAGTAAACTGCATATAACAGTAAAAGAAATGTTAACATTATTGGTTTTCTGATAGTTCTTTCTAAATTACAGAATGGTTAAATATTTCCTATTTGTTTCAGTTAAATGTAATTTCCTTGGTGTCATTACTTTGCTTCACAATTTAAATATCATTACTTTATGCTTCAAGGTCCACCCTAAAGTAATTCTGTTTAATATTTTGCATTTTTTACACCTATGAGGAATTATTCCTTTCATTAAAACCAAAACAAAAACAATCCCAAAAAACCCCACAATGAGCAATGTATTTCAAATTAAGATAATAATTTATGGGTATTACTATTCTGCCAAACTATATTTATTCTGTAGGATATTTTACCCATGTAGTTCCTTCATATGCACTGCATTTTCTAGATGAACCTGCACCATTGCCTACTGAGTTCTGTTCTGACTTATGTAGATTTTAGACACACAATGAAATTAACTTCTTCAGACTGCATTTTTTGCTACAGAAGTCATCAGCCAGAAGTATCTTGTGATTCAAACCAAAATTAAACCATGATTTCATCAACCTGTGAAACAGACATAAGCTTACATTGTAACTGGGACTAATATTTCTAATAAAACATCCTTTTAAACAAAACTGAAAATCAATAATAAAAGAAATTTCAAAATTGACACTAGCCTTTTGAGAAACTGGAAATAGATCTTCCTGTCAAAGACTAAAACTGCTCTCCTCTGTCTAGACTGCACTGGGAGCAAAATTATCAGATTTTCATTTCCTCAATTTCACTCCACAGTGGTAAAACGTGCAAGTATTGATTCAACTGCTGAAACAAAAAGCAGAAGAGCTCTTCACCTCGGCAGGGTCAATGGGTTTGTGGGTGTCTAATTATACCTATACAGGGCATATAAATCTTTCTACTAGTCATTACGTGAACATAAGAGTCCGAAGGCATCATTAGAATCCTTTTAGCTAAACACTAATTCTTCTTTTGTTTTATGAGGGGTCAAAGAAACTGGGAGTTAATATTATCGTGGCTCATAGATTTTCAAATTTGTGTTTGAGTACAAGAAGTTATGCTTTGAAGGAAAAGGCTATACATGTACCCATGCATGTCCACTTACAGGTCTGAGCTGTGCCAGTATACACATGTAGAGCTTTTTCTCTTACAGTTTTTGGTAGACATAAGCCATCATTTAAAAAACGTGACTACACAAACATTCAAATTAATTCTGGTATGTTACAAATACAGTGTGAGCAAAGCTTTCGGTGAGTATTAATTTGTACTAATTTGTTTCAAAAGTAGATAAACTGCTAAGAATGAGCTGGAAAGGCCAGTTGTGACTGAAGTACTAATCTTATTTTTCACCACTCTGTCGATTTCACTGTAACCCTACAACAACCTCTATCTTTTCTCCTTATACTTACTGAAATGATCTGATCCATGAACAAAGATTTAATATTGCCACTGCATTAATAATAAAAAATAAAAAATTGGTTATAACTATTAAGGAGATGTGCATTATGTTATATCGTATCATATTGTGAGATAATAATATCTGTATCATAGAAAAGCTGTCATATTTTGCAAGCAGATTACACAGATGCTGGGTGCTCAGCATTTTGAACATTAGATGGAGTCAGAGCCTTTCATTTTATCTATGAGAGTAGTACTAAGATCCCATATCAAGAGTGAAAGTGATATTTCTGTAGTAGTCATTTACTAGGAATTCAATCTTTATCTTACAAACTAACCCACCTCCTTGAATTCAAAAGTTACAATAGACAGTTAGCCCAAAGTGACAAAACAAAGAGGTAACAACTCTTAATAGTGAGGAAATAGACAGCAGAAAACCCCCAAACTTATAATTGTTCACATTACTAAAAAGGAAAATAGAGCCTGACCCTACCTTTTTTAATAAGCTGTTTCCAGCATTATGTTAAGGAAAGTCTCTATGTTCAGTGAGAAATAGTAAAAATTGAGGATAGGTTGATATGATGTGATTATCCACAATGGCAAGTAATGAGCTTGTTGATCCAGTCGTTGATCCTTTCTCTCCTTTATTCATTATGCTTCTATGCAAAGTTCCTTCTGAGGCCTGGCGCGGGTGAAGCAACGGCTACATAGTTGTTGGCTAAAAACATATCTGTGCCTCCAGTCCAGCCCTCCTCTGTCCCAAGCTCCTGTCACAACTGTAGTCCCATTGGAGATTGGAATGGTACCGTAACTGGTGAGGAATCAGAAATCCTAAAAAATTAAAAGGTGGGGAGAGTTTGCACATTGACATCAGAGGGAAAAAAGGCCTATGGAAGTATGATGCATCAGCTGAACATCCTGCTAACACAGGAGCTTAAATTTCTTCAGAGCTGTACTGCCAGTGGGTCCTGTGCTCCTTCCACAATCACCGGATTTGCTCATCTCTGCTTCCTGTGCCCCTATTCCCCATCTTCTACCCCTGCTTCTCACACTGACCCCTTTCCTCCCCAGTTCAGTATGGAGACCACGTGGTGCTGAGAGCACCCTCATTGCACCAAGCCCCTCCAAGACACCCTCTGCAGCTCACTGGTTTGGTTGGAGGGTCCCTGCTGCTGCCTGTAAAACTTTCTGGATCAAGCATCAAGCTGCAGAGAGGTCTGTGGCCAATATTTGGATTTGTGTCCAATATTCCTGCTATGGAAGTGGCCTCACAGCTGTTTCTCTGCCAACATGTGCTGTTACAGGGCCAGAGGGGCGGGGGGCACACAATCCCCTGCAGATGCAAGATAAGCAAGCTGCTTTGATCGATGCCTTTTTGGCCACCTTTACCTACACCTCACCCACTGACCCGTTTAACAGCTAGCTGCAGTAAGTGCTAACCAGCACGGGAGAAATGACATCATATCTCATCACTCATTCCCAGGCACCGTGCCTACGTGAAGAAAATGTGACCGAAGACTTGTACGTAAATTACGGCAGGTTGCTTGGTCATGTGGGAGATTCGGTCTGCTCAGGTAAGAGCACATCGGTGGCCAAGCATCATGTACCTACTATAAGGAACTGAACTGGGACAGAGTAAAACAGGAGCTGCAGTGAACCAGGACAGTTCTCCTCAGCACCCAGATGAGTAGTACAGGAATAAAGAAAAAATATTCACTCTTTTTTTCTTCTTTTTTTTTTGTACAAGGACTTTCATACTCCCAGGCATCTGATTACTGGTTAAAAGGCAAGTGATCCCTGAGAAGTCACAAACTCTTTACAAGTATGCAACAGAAACAGAGATATATATTAATGTACAAAGTGTAGAGACATGCAAGTAATTCATATTGTGAGCTAAAATAAATGGAGTCATCACTAACACCATCAACTTTGAATTGTAGTGTATGAAGCCATCCAAAGATGTTTCATATATGATTTAAGAGAAGTATGTAAGACTTAAGCTAGGAAAGCAGTTTATTTTCAATATAAATGAAGAGGCTCAGGCAGGATAGAGGGTTCAACATAGATGAGAGTCATATAGCTACCAAACTTCTTATTAAATTTACATTTTTCTCTTCCCTTCTTATTCCTGATGCCCTCTTACAGTGGACCTTCAACTTTCTACCTTAAAATTTTCAATTATGAGTTTTAGATGTGGTGGTATTTAAATAAAATTTTTTACTTATTTATAAATAAAATAATTTTTTATTTATCTAAATGTAAGAAATCTAATATGACATGCATGTTAACTCATTTGAGTTTGACTAAATATCCTTGAACTGGACTTTTCTTTATTTGTATGCTTTACACAATTAATTAAATTATATTGTAAAAATATGCATTTGCTTATGCTAATTATATATAGGTATTGGCTTCTATCAAATTTACATAGGTATTTAAAGTGCTGTATCATAAATGCTTACCATAAGCCAGTGGTCTTCTCATTACACTAATAAAATAATTTCATGGCATGCATGTACATTTCTTGAAAAAAACATCAAATAACCCAGAGATTAGATTACAAGAAACATCAGAAATAGTTACTATTTGCCTCTGAGGCAGAAATAGTCAAAGAATCAGATCTTCCTGAGGAAAAGAGTTCAATTATCAGAGAGACTTCAAGAAGCAAACTTGTATCTTAAAGCCACATTCTTTGTGAGTCCTGGACTTTAGTCACCATGTGTTACTGGCATCAATGCACTGATTCCATCTTTTTTATCCTGATAAATTAAATAAGAACTTATTTATCCTGATAAATTAAATAAATTTAAATTACAGGACTAAAATCTTTACATTACAGTAACTTATTTTAGAAAATTGTTTAGAGTTGCCTTGTTGGGAAACATTTTTTTTAGTAAGAAAGAAACTCATCACTGTTTCATACTGATATGTCTTTAAAAATACTAAAGGGTAAATCTTTATTGAAACAAAATGTATTTTTTAAATGACGAACAGAACTTTGAGAAATAGTTAAAATTCCTCTATCTTTACACACAGCTTTCTATAAAAAATCAGTCTTTTTTCCTTTTCAGTGTTGGAATAGCATAACAAGGATTCCTGAATAATCTAAAGCTTTGTATTGTAAAGGGTTTTTTATTAATTTCTTTTAGAGTGTGTGTGTGTATATCTGTGAGAAAAACAATGAAGTAAGGGGAAAAATGCTGAAAATAAGACAAGATAAAACTCTCATTATGGAAAGATGTTTAATTTCTTTCCTTTGTATTCAACGTTCTTTATTTGCTAGTAAATTCTTCATGGGCAGTGGAAGATGAAACATATTGTGATGTAGTATCAGTGCATATCATGGCCTTGACTGTGAAATATGCCACTTCAACATATTCTGGAATATGTTCCTTCTGCCTACACCTCCCTGCATACCTCTCCCATACTCAGCTCCTGCAGCACCTCAACATATTTCACAATCATTCTCTCCTGATCACAACATAGTCTATCCTCCCATGGATAATGGTTCTCCTGAGTGGATCACTCATACATATGTAAAGTCTCTTAAGTCCAGTAAATGCTGTTTTTCTTTCATCATGGGCCTTCTCTTAATAGACTTCAAAAGACTAAACCAAAAATGTGTCCAGCAGCTCACAGACTTAACAAGAACAGTATAAAGAAAAAGTGAGTGAAGTTTTAAGAATTTATTAAACCAAATGCTGCCTGCTAAACAAATTTAAATAAGCTATTCAAGGTTACCTTATGAGTTTTATATAATTTCAATTTTACAGTTTCTTATTATTAAAAGTTTTAGAATAATATTTCTATGGTACTTACAAGGTTAATATCTTAGCCACTGTAAAGTTCATGCCGCAGCTAGATAACATACTTAATGGCAGCAAAGCTTCAAACAAATTTCCTGCAACGTTAGCTGCATTTAAAAGTATAATGTTATGCTGCTGCCTCTTGTTCAGCAACATTTCAGAATAATTGGAGAGTGCATGTATTTACAGTGGAGAAAATAACATACACTATTAACACTGCTTATGATGCTTATCATTACTTTAGATGCAAAGTCTGAAAAAATATTGACAAAACTCATGTTCTAAATATATCCTCATTAAATAGGAAGCATCTGAGTTTGTAGGACTCATAAGCACATGCTTAGAGTTTTAAAAAATATACCAAGAAATATATTCAGATTTAGACAATGTTCTTAAAGATTATATCCACCTTTTTTTTTAATTGATGACTAATGGATGCTCCATTTAAAGCTACTGTCTACTGAATTTACTTGAAAAAAATTCTATTGGATTCAGTGAGAATTGACTAAAAGGCTTTGCCTGAAACTGTCTGGGGTTTTCCTGTTTGTTGGGGTTTTTTTGTTTGGGTTTTTTTTTGTTTTGGTTTTTTGTTTTATTTTGCTTTTGCTTTTGTTTTTGTTTTTGTTTTTGTTTTTGTTTTGTTCTTTTTTAAAATAGGATCTGAGCATTTAGATTCCTATTTAAGTTCTATCAAGACTCATGCCTGAACATGAGAGTTGATACTTAATTCTCATCACCCACCTTAGGAGAGTTTCACAGTTAAGCTGGAGAACATTGGTGTGTTCTGCATCCACCCTTTAGAAAATCTTAATCAAAAGATTACTCTTTAAAGGCAGTCAGTGTTGCAGGAAATCTCATTGGAGCTTTGCTCTGCTTAAGTACCTTATCTAGCTGGAGTACAAACTTAAAAGGTTAAGATGTTAACATTGGCTTTATACTGCAGATACTGTTCTACAAATACTGACAATGTAACACTGAGTTTTCTTAAAAAGAGGAAGGGAATGAAGCAAAAAGCTTTTGGACTTAAAAAATAATCAAAACTAGAAGTAAAACACTTACAAAAGCATATTTTCTAAAAAACAAGAAAGGCTTAAATTCAGTATTTCTGAATAATTCTGACATGTCTGAACCACGTTAGTTTGGGACGTATTTTATGTGCTTATATCTATCCCTACACAGGCATAGATTAAGTATGTGCCTAATTATTCGCTTTTGAGTTCAGCGATACCCAAACATGTTTCAAGTATTGCCTGGAATCATGGCCTATCCACTTTTGTCCAGTCATTACGTGCAGATTGTAAAGACTTAACATGTGTTACTAGTACATAATGAGCACAATCATCATTAAAACTTCCAAAGAAGGGCTCTCTGTGTATAACGTATTCAGGACTGACTGCTTTGTTTGGTGTTTTGTGTCTGGGGCTTTCAGTCTATTTCAAGTGAAAATATATAATTCCAGGCCACTCTTCCAATACATCACAGTCATTTTCTGCACTTTAGTTGTTTTTCTCTCCATTTTTCCCACAAAATAAAACATCATTACAGCAGGTTTAAAGTGCACTTTAGTGCCTGCAATCTTCCCATGCTATTCTTTAATATTTCATCATTAAATAGCAAAATAACCTGATATGATCCTAATTTAGTACCAATTACACTGCATTGATCAAAGTGACCTTTTCATACTGGAGCACAAAAATCAATCCCGCTGTACAACAAATGTCAGGGGGATGAGAGCAACATATAATCTGTGACAATCAAAACATTACTTACAAATGAAATCACCAATGACCTGCATGCCAAGGCAAATTCTGCATAATGTGCACTGGTTTTGTTTGCAGCTTTTGTTGGAATTTTTTTGTTTTGTTTTGTTCCCCACTGTCTGCTGCCAGACATAGTTGTGTTATTTCACAGTTTCACTGACAACACTGAAAATGGTAGAAGTTCTATGATTGATACCAAAATAACTACACAAAGTGACTATAATCTGTAATGCATCTTTAATGTTCAGTGAAATATGGTTTTCTGTGGACCCAACAGTCTGACTGCTTTCTCACAATGGTCCTGCACAAAAGTTTGTAATACTCCAAAACAGCCAAATTGACAAAGTCAGCCATACGTAGGAGAAACAAGAATGACTGTTTAGAGATCCTCACTGTTCTGCCTCCTTTCAGTGATTCACAAACCAGTTTGACTTAGATAGTGGCTCTGTGAAGTTAATGACAAAACTGCAGTGACATTAATGGTGTTTGGACTTCACTTGTTATGTCTTTGTCAGGTTTAGGACTCAAACAGGGAGGCAACTGTGTAGGCAATATTGTCTACTTACCACAGCCAGCAGACACTTGAACTATCTATATCTGTAATTCGTAAGAGAAAATTTAGGTCTATATTTTAAGTCTATTTTCAGAGTAGTTTTTTTAGCTGTCTTTTAATCACATAATAAAGCTATCTAAACTTCAGCTTGCTTTGAATTCTATTCATAATTAATCAGAGAAGATCCTTCCATTGAAAAAAATACTTACACATACCAAACAAGATTTAAATTGATTCATGGATCTGCAACTCATTAATCAAAACTACAAAACAATGTAGTTAAACAATGTTGTTCTAATCCAAACTTTTCAGCAATTCCACTCTTGTGAGCTTGGCAAGACATGATGATCTGAAGCTGTACTTAAACCTGTTGTGGTCTTCTTCAATCATGTAAACTGTTGGGGTCTTGGGGTCTTCAAGCATGCAGACTTCCAGCACATAAACTGTTGAGGTCTTCTTCAAGTGTTTAACCCTACAGAAACAGCTGGGCCCCTGCGAGAAGAATATCTATCTCCTCCAGTACTGAATAAGACTTACAGGATTTGGGAGCTGAGATCTGCCAGTGGCAGCTTGTGAGGAGGTCTTGGCCGAGGAGTTTAATCTCTTTGTGTATTGGTTGCTTTCCTGTAAAATAGAGGTGATATTTATACTCCACTATTAGTTTTCTTTCATCTTTTTAGATCTCAGCTGGATGCTCCTGGATGATAACTTAATGAGCAGAGCCTGTTTTTCAAATAGCTGTGTCATGGCCTTATTCAAGATAAGGAGTGGGATCTTGAAACACATTAAATTCTTTGAAAATGTTTCACCTTATTTTGCAAATGTGCTTGGTAAAGGATTATCTCCCAAGTATTGTGGCAATTCCCTAGGGCTGGGATTTTTTGTTTGTTTGTTTTACTTTGTTCTGTTCTGTAGTCTGTTCCCCAGAGAGAAAGTGTTCTCATTTAAATAATTTATCCATAAGAAAAATCTCCAAGGCCTGGATATTTTCCCTGCTCATGCACACTAATCTGCTAATCAACCAAGAATGAGAGAGCTTGGGAAAACCTAACTCTTAATATCGGTCTCAAAAGTGCTTGTTCTTCCAGATGCTTTAAGTTCAGATCCAAAATAGACAAAAAATAATTAGGGAGAGAGATTCTCAGGGTTTTATCATCCCTATTACTGTTCTGGGGGTCACAAAACATTTCCTTTTATAGCATTTCACTGATAATGAGACTGTACAGGCTCGGATAGGAGTATCTAAAAGAGGGAAGCTAGGTATGCTGTCTATCTCAAAGGTGAATGAAACCTTTGGTGCAGGACTTGAGAGCCTCAAGGGACTCTGCATCAATGTCAAAGAGACCTTTTGGGTCCTAAAGAAAAAAAAAGCTATAATTTGAGGGTTTTCATATAAACTTGTAATTTTTTTCCTTGCTAACTTTCAATAGTATTTGTTAGAGACAAAGTACATGTTTCACTTATCAAGCTGATTAAACTACTGTTCTTTCTCCTGGCCAAATAACAAGGATATCACTCTTCCTAAAAAGTCCATTAGCAAACATGATTTATGACTGACACCTCCACAACTTTGTATGTAGTCCTGGTAAGAACTAAATAATATTCAAGACCTGGTTATGAACCAAATCCAATTCATTTCACAGTGATGCAGAATTAGTTTCAGACTAATGTAAAGGAGCAGTATGGGCAGGCTGTTAAGGTGACTCCCTTATTTTTAACATGTTCTCCAATGCAATTTGCAGTTTAACAGCCTCACTATAAATGACATGATTAAGTTTTATACATTTCTGTATATTTGATGTATTTACCCAAATGCAGCTGTCGTTTTGCATACTGTTTCAGATGTTTAGAACTGAATCAATTGTTCGGAGTAATTACAATTTCTAAAGACAATTTTTTTTCCATGTTCAGCTGTAATGCCAACATTAGCTAACAAAGTAAGGATGAATATATATATCTGAACTAACCCAATTTTTTCCATCAAGATATGAAAATTGTAAAATATGTTGACCATTAAAGAATCAGTTGAACAGATTCATTAATTCATCATTTTTGGCAGATATAATCAATTCAATATTTTGCACCACTACGTTCAAAATATTGGTTCAAAATAGCTGTATCAACTCAGCTTCTAGCATGTCCAGCTCTTTCTTTGAAAGCAAGATCACTACTTTATTTCAGCAATTACCTTGAGCCATGAGTGCAGATGGGAGACTCTTTGTCTGTTGTAACTAAAACCATTCAGTGTTTTGCCTGATTCTGGCATTTTAATAATAGATATTTTATTACATTAAAGAATTACAAGTAGGAATATACTTCATAATGGACCATATAGGACTCAGTATAAAATGCATAGTGTCTATTGAATAAAACAAGATTTTTA
>NW_010200327.1:0-222 GCF_000695765.1 Mesitornis unicolor | reverse complement strand
GGTGCTATGGGACCCCCTAAAGGATGTGGACCCCCCTGGAGCTTTGGGTGCTGTGAGATCCCCCCTGGGGCCTATGGGTGCTGTGGGATCCCCCTGAGTGTCTGTGGGTGCTGTAAGACCCCCCCACCCCGTTGGGACCAATGGGTGCTGTGTGAACCCTCCCCAGGGCCCATGGGTGCTATAGGACCCCCTGGGTGTCTGTGGGTGGCGTTGGGGCACCGC
>NW_010200326.1:0-503 GCF_000695765.1 Mesitornis unicolor | reverse complement strand
CCAAAACTGAACACAGGTTTCAAGGTGCGGCATCAACAGTGCCCAGCACAGGGGAAGGATCCTGCCCTGCTCCTGTAGCCCACACTATTTCTGATACAAGCCTGGATGCCACTGGCCTTCTTGGTGACCTGGGCACTCTGCTGGCTCATGTTCAGTTGGCTGTCAACCAGCATCCCCAGGTCTTTTTCTTTTTCCCTCCTGATGCCTGTAGCGTCCATGGGGTTGTTGGGACCCTGGTGCAGGACCTGGCACATGGCCTTCTTGAAGCTCACACAATTGACCTCAACCCATGGATCCAGCCTCCTGCAGAGCCTGTCTACCCTCGAGCAGATCAACATTTCTACCCAATGTGGAAACTCACTGAGGGAGCACTCAATCCCCTCATCCAGATGGATGCATGCCAATATTGAAACAGGATGTCTTGAACAGGACTGTGGTTTGCTTGTCTGTAATCGCTGCACTCTTCTCCCCCCACAGGGAAGGCTCTGTCATGCTGCAGATTG
>NW_010200325.1:0-212 GCF_000695765.1 Mesitornis unicolor | reverse complement strand
GCCTGTGACCTGTTTAAGTGGTGAGAAGCCCTCCTAGTCCTTATTTTGACTAGCCCTTTTTTGGGGCATTGTGGTGCTCAGTTATGCACTGGGCCTAGATCACAACAAAAGTGCTTTTCTCACTATTGAGAGCCATGAAGCATAGGACAGGATTACTACCTTCTATGTGAGAATAGGTGCACTGAGAAAAAGTCACATTTAAACCTCTAGGG